>NW_027617955.1:0-90803 GCF_964187855.1 Myxine glutinosa | reverse complement strand
GTGATAGTGTGGAAAAACCACTTTTCGCACTTGTGTTAGTGTTGAAAAACCACTTTTCGCACTTGTGTTGGTGCAGGAAACCACTTTTGCACTTGTATTAGTGTGGAAAAAAACACTTTTTGCACTTGTGATAGTGTGGAAAAACCACTTTTCGCACTTGTGTTAGTGTTGAAAAACCACTTTTCCGCACTTGTGTTGGTGCAGGAAACCACTTTTGCACTTGTATTAGTGTGGAAAAAACACTTTTTGCACTTGTGATAGTGTGGAAAAACCACTTTTCGCACTTGTGTTAGTGTTGAAAAACCACTTTTCCGCACTTGTGTTAGTGTTGAAAAACCACTTTTCGCACTTGTGTTGGTGCAGGAAACCACTTTTGCACTTGTATTAGTGTGGAAAAAACACTTTTTGCACTTGTGATAGTGTTGAAAAAAACCACTTTTCGCACTTGTGTTAGTGTTGAAAAACCACTTTTCGCACTTGTGTTGGTGCAGGAAACCACTTTTGCACTTGTATTAGTGTGGAAAAAACACTTTTCGCACTTGTGTTAGTGTTGAAAAACCACTTTTCGCACTTGTGTTAGTGTTGAAAAACGACTTTTCGCACTTGTGTTGGTGCAGGAAACCACTTTTGCACTTGTATTAGTGTGGAAAAACCACTTTTCGCACTTGTGTTAGTGTTTGAAAAACCACTTTTCGCACTTGTGTTAGTGTTGAAAAACCACTTTTCGAACTTGTGTTGTGCAGGAAATCACTTTTGCACTTGTATTAGTGTGGAAAAAACACTTTTTGCACTTTGATAGTGTTGAAAAACCACTTTTCGCACTTGTATTAGTGTGGAAAAACACTTTTCGCACTTGTGTTAGTGTTGAAAAACCACTTTTCGCACTTGTGTTAGTGTTGAAAAACCACTTTTCGCACTTGTGTTGGTGCAGGAAACCACTTTTTCACTTGTATTAGTGTGGAAAAAACACTTTTTGCACTTGTGATAGTGTTGAAAAACCACTTTTCGCACTTGTGTTAGTGTTGAAAAACCACTTTTCGCACTTGTGTTGGTGCAGGAAACCACTTTTGCACTTGTATTAGTGTGGAAAAAACACTTTTTTCACTTGTGATAGTGTTGAAAAACCACTTTTGGCACTTGTGTTAGTGTTGAAAAACCACTTTTCGCACTTGTGTTAGTGTGGAAAAACCACTTTTCGCACTTGTGTTGGTGCAGGAAACCACTTTTGCACTTGTATTAGTGTGGAAAAACCACTTTTCGCACTTGTGTTAGTGTTGAAAAACCACTTTTCGCACTTGTGTGGGTGCAGGAAACCACTTTTGCGCTTGTATTAGTGTGGAAAAAACACTTTTTGCACTTGTGATAGTGTTGAAAAACGACTTTTCGCACTTGTGCTAGTGTTGAAAAACCACTTTCCGCACTTGTGTTAGTGTTGAAAAACCACTTTTCGCACTTGTGTTGGTGCAGGAAACCACTTTTGCACTTGTATTAGTGTGGAAAAAACACTTTTTACACTTGTGATAGTGTTGAAAAACCACTTTTCGCACTTGTGTTAGTGTTGAAAAACCACTTTTCGCACTTGTGTTGGTGCAGGAAACCACTTTTGCACTTGTATTAGTGTGGAAAAAACACTTTTTGCACTTGTGATAGTGTTGAAAAACCACTTTTCGCACTTGTGTCAGTGTTGAAAAACCACTT
The DNA here is from genome assembly GCF_964187855.1 of Myxine glutinosa. NCBI lineage: Eukaryota > Metazoa > Chordata > Myxini > Myxiniformes > Myxinidae > Myxine > Myxine glutinosa. The sequence continues at coordinate 89,105 of NW_027617955.1, read as the reverse complement.
TTCGCACTTGTGTTGGTGCAGGAAACCACTTTTGCACTTGTATTAGTGTGGAAAAACACTTTTTGCACTTGTGATAGTGTTGAAAAACCACTTTTCGCACTTGTGTTAGTGTTGAAAAACCACTTTCCGCACTTGTGTTAGTGTTGAAAAACCACTTTTCGCACTTGTGTTGGTGCAGGGAAACCACTTTTGCACTTGTATTAGTGTGGAAAAAACACTTTTTGCACTTGTGATAGTGTGGAAAAACCACTTTTCGCACTTGTGTTAGTGTTGAAAAACCACTTTTCGCACTTGTGTTGGTGCAGGAAACCACTTTTGCACTTGTATTAGTGTGGAAAAAACACTTTTTGCACTTGTGATAGTGTTGAAAAACCACTTTTCGCACTTGTGTTAGTGTTGAAAAACCACTTTCCGCACTTGTGTTAGTGTTGAAAAACCACTTTTCGCACTTGTGTTGGTGTTGAAAAACCACTTTTCGCACTTGTGTTGGTGCAGGAAACCACTTTTTCACTTGTATTAGTGTGGAAAAAACACTTTTTGCACTTGTGATAGTGTTGAAAAACCACTTTTCGCACTTGTGTTAGTGTTGAAAAACCACTTTTCGCACTTGTGTTGGTGCAGGAAACCACTTTTGCACTTGTATTAGTGTGGAAAAAACACTTTTTTCACTTGTGATAGTGTTGAAAAACCACTTTTGGCACTTGTGTTAGTGTTGAAAAACCACTTTTCGCACTTGTGTTAGTGTGGAAAAACCACTTTTCGCACTTGTGTGGTGCAGGAAACCACTTTTGCACTTGTATTAGTGTGGAAAAACCACTTTTCGCACTTGTGTTAGTGTTGAAAAACCACTTTTCGCACTTGTGTGGGTGCAGGAAACCACTTTTGCGCTTGTATTAGTGTGGAAAAAAACACTTTTTGCACTTGTGATAGTGTTGAAAAACGACTTTTCGCACTTGTGCTAGTGTTGAAAAACCACTTTCCGCACTTGTGTTAGTGTTGAAAAACCACTTTTCGCACTTGTGTTGGTGCAGGAAACCACTTTTGCACTTGTATTAGTGTGGAAAAAACACTTTTTACACTTGTGATAGTGTTGAAAAACCACTTTTCGCACTTGTGTTAGTGTTGAAAAACCACTTTTCGCACTTGTGTTGGTGCAGGAAACCACTTTTGCACTTGTATTAGTGTGGAAAAAACACTTTTTGCACTTGTGATAGTGTTGAAAAACCACTTTTCGCACTTGTGTCAGTGTTGAAAAACCACTTTTCGCACTTGTGTTGGTGCAGGAAACCACTTTTGCACTTGTATTAGTGTGGAAAAACACTTTTTGCACTTGTGATAGTGTTGAAAAACCACTTTTCGCACTTGTGTTAGTGTTGAAAAACCACTTTCCGCACTTGTGTTAGTGTTGAAAAACCACTTTTCGCACTTGTGTTGGTGCAGGAAACCACTTTTGCACTTGTATTAGTGTGGAAAAAACACTTTTTGCACTTGTGATAGTGTGAAAAACAACTTTTCGCACTTGTGTTAGTGTTGAAAAACCACTTTTCGCACTTGTGTTGGTGCAGGAAACCACTTTTGCACTTGTATTAGTGTGGAAAAAACACTTTTTGCACTTGTGATAGTGTTGAAAAACCACTTTTCGCACTTGTGTTAGTGTTGAAAAACCACTTTCCGCACTTGTGTTAGTGTTGAAAAACCACTTTTCGCACTTGTGTTGGTGCAGGAAACCACTTTTGCACTTGTATTAGTGTGGAAAAAACACTTTTTGCACTTGTGATAGTGTTGAAAAACCACTTTTCGCACTTGTGTTAGTGTTGAAAAACCACTTTTCGCACTTGTGTTGGTGCAGGAAACCACTTTTGCACTTGTATTAGTGTGGAAAAAACACTTTTCGCACTTGTGTTAGTGTTGAAAAACCACTTTTCGCACTTGTGTTAGTGTTGAAAAACGACTTTTCGCACTTGTGTTGGTGCAGGAAACCACTTTTGCACTTGTATTAGTGTGGAAAAACCACTTTTCGCACTTGTGTTAGTGTTGAAAAACCACTTTTCGCACTTGTGTTGGTGCAGGAAACCACTTTTGCACTTGTATTAGTGTGGAAAAACCACTTTTCGCACTTGTGTTAGTGTTGAAAAACCACTTTTCGCACTTGTGTTAGTGTTGAAAACCACTTTTCGCACTTGTGTTGGTGCAGGAAACCACTTTTGCACTTGTATTCGTGTGGAAAAAACACTTTTTGCACTTGTGATAGTGTTGAAAAACCACTTTTCGCACTTGTGTTGGTGCAGGAAACCACTTTTGCACTTGTATTAGTGTGGAAAAAACACTTTTTGCACTTGTGATAGTGTTGAAAAACCACTTTTCGCACTTGTGTTAGTGTTGAAAAACCACTTTTCGCACTTGTGTTGGTGCAGGAAACCACTTTTGCACTTGTATTAGTGTGGAAAAAACACTTTTTTCACTTGTGATAGTGTTGAAAAACCACTTTTGGCACTTGTGTTAGTGTTGAAAAACCACTTTTCGCACTTGTGTTAGTGTGGAAAAACCACTTTTCGCACTTGTGTTGGTGCAGGAAACCACTTTTGCACTTGTATTAGTGTGGAAAAAACCACTTTTCGCACTTGTGTTAGTGTTGAAAAACCACTTTTCGCACTTGTGTGGGGTGCAGGAAACCACTTTTGCGCTTGTATTAGTGTGGAAAAAACACTTTTTGCACTTGTGATAGTGTTGAAAACCACTTTTCGCACTTGTGTTAGTGTTGAAAAACCACTTTTCGCACTTGTGTTAGTGTTGAAAAACCACTTTTCGCACTTGTGTTGGTGCAGGAAACCACTTTTGCACTTGTATTAGTGTGGAAAAAACACTTTTTGCACTTGTGATAGTGTTGAAAAACGACTTTTCGTACTTGTGTTAGTGTTGAAAAACCACTTTCCGCACTTGTGTTAGTGTTGAAAAACCACTTTTCGCACTTGTGTTGGTGCAGGAAACCACTTTTGCACTTGTATTAGTGTGGAAAAACCACTTTTCGCACTTGTGTTAGTGTTGAAAAACCACTTTTCGCACTTGTGTTAGTGTTGAAAAACCACTTTTCGCAATTGTGTTGGTGCAGGAAACCACTTTTGCACTTGTATTAGTGTGGAAAAACCACTTTTCGCACTTGTGTTAGTGTTGAAAAACCACTTTTCGCACTTGTGTTAGTGTTGAAAAACCACTTTTCGCCACTTGTGTTGGTGCAGGAAACCACTTTTGCACTTGTATTAGTGTGGAAAAAACACTTTTCGCACTTGTGATAGTGTTGAAAAACCACTTTTCGCACTTGTGTCAGTGTTGAAAAACCACTTTTCGCACTTGTGTTGGTGCAGGGAAACCACTTTTGCACTTGTATTAGTGTGGAAAAAACACTTTTTGCACTTGTGATAGTGTTGAAAAACCACTTTTCGCACTTGTGTTAGTGTTGAAAAACCACTTTTGCACTTGTATTAGTGTGGAAAAAACACTTTCCGCACTTGTGTTAGTGTTGAAAAACCACTTTTCGCACTTGTGTTGGTGCAGGAAACCACTTTTGCACTTGTATTAGTGTGGAAAAAACACTTTTGCACTTGTGTTAGTGTTGAAAAACCACTTTTCGCACTTGTGTTGGTGCAGGAAACCACTTTTGCACTTGTATTAGTGTGGAAAAAACACTTTTTGCACTTGTGATAGTGTTGAAAAACCACTTTTCGCACTTGTGTTAGTGTTGAAAAACCACTTTCCGCACTTGTGTTAGTGTTGAAAAACCACTTTTCGCACTTGTGTTGGTGCAGGAAACCACTTTTGCACTTGTATTAGTGTGGAAAAAACACTTTTTGCACTTGTGATAGTGTTGAAAAACCACTTTTCGCACTTGTGTTAGTGTTGAAAAACCACTTTTCGCACTTGTGTTGGTGCAGGAAACCACTTTTGCACTTGTATTAGTGTGGAAAAAACACTTTTTTCACTTGTGATAGTGTTGAAAAACCACTTTTGGCACTTGTGTTAGTGTTGAAAAACCACTTTTCGCACTTGTGTTAGTGTGGAAAAACCACTTTTCGCACTTGTGTTGGTGCAGGAAACCACTTTTGCACTTGTATTAGTGTGGAAAAACCACTTTTCGCACTTGTGTTAGTGTTGAAAAACCACTTTTCGCACTTGTGTTGGTGCAGGAAACCACTTTTGCGCTTGTATTAGTGTGGAAAAAACACTTTTTGCACTTGTGATAGTGTTGAAAAACGACTTTTCGCACTTATGCTAGTGTTGAAAAACCACTTTTCGCACTTGTGTTGGTGCAGGAAACCACTTTTGCACTTGTATTAGTGTGGAAAAAACACTTTTTGCACTTGTGATAGTGTTGAAAAACCACTTTTCGCACTTGTGTCAGTGTTGAAAAACCACTTTTCGCACTTGTGTTGGTGCAGGAAACCACTTTTGCACTTGTATTAGTGTGGAAAAACACTTTTTGCACTTGTGATAGTGTTGAAAAACCACTTTTCGCACTTGTGTTAGTGTTGAAAAACCACTTTCCGCACTTGTGTTAGTGTTGAAAAACCACTTTTCGCACTTGTGTTGGTGCAGGAAACCACTTTTGCACTTGTATTAGTGTGGAAAAAACACTTTTTGCACTTGTGATAGTGTGGAAAAAACCACTTTTCGCACTTGTGTTAGTGTTGAAAAACCACTTTTCGCACTTGTGTTGGTGCAGGAAACCACTTTTGCACTTGTATTAGTGTGGAAAAAACACTTTTTGCACTTGTGATAGTGTGGAAAAACCACTTTTCGCACTTGTGTTAGTGTTGAAAAACCACTTTTCGCACTTGTGTTGGTGCAGGAAACCACTTTTGCACTTGTATTAGTGTGGAAAAAACACTTTTTGCACTTGTGATAGTGTTGAAAAACCACTTTTCGCACTTGTGTTAGTGTTGAAAAACCACTTTCCGCACTTGTGTTAGTGTTGAAAAACCACTTTTCGCACTTGTGTTGGTGCAGGAAACCACTTTTGCACTTGTATTAGTGTGAAAAAACACTTTTTGCACTTGTGATAGTGTTGAAAACCACTTTTCGCACTTGTGTTAGTGTTGAAAAACCACTTTTCGCACTTGTGTTGGTGCAGGAAACCACTTTTGCACTTGTATTAGTGTGGAAAAAACACTTTTCGCACTTGTGTTAGTGTTGAAAAACCACTTTTCGCACTTGTGTTAGTGTTGAAAAACGACTTTTCGCACTTGTGTTGGTGCAGGAAACCACTTTTGCACTTGTATTAGTGTGGAAAAACCACTTTTCGCACTTGTGTTAGTGTTGAAAAACCACTTTTCGCACTTGTGTTAGTGTTGAAAAACCACTTTTCGAACTTGTGTTAGTGCAGGAAATCACTTTTGCACTTGTATTAGTGTGGAAAAAACACTTTTTGCACTTGTGATAGTGTTGAAAAACCACTTTTCGCACTTGTATTAGTGTGGAAAAACCGACTTTTCGCACTTGTGTTAGTGTTGAAAAACCACTTTTCGCACTTGTGTTAGTGTTGAAAAACCACTTTTCACACTTGTGTTGGTGCAGGAAACCACTTTTTCACTTGTATTAGTGTGGAAAAAACACTTTTTGCACTTGTGATAGTGTTGAAAAACCACTTTTCGCACTTGTGTTAGTGTTGAAAAACCACTTTTCGCACTTGTGTTGGTGCAGGAAACCACTTTTGCACTTGTATTAGTGTGGAAAAAAACACTTTTTTCACTTGTGATAGTGTTGAAAAACCACTTTTGGCACTTGTGTTAGTGTTGAAAAACCACTTTTCGCACTTGTGTTAGTGTGGAAAAACCACTTTTCGCACTTGTGTTGGTGCAGGAAACCACTTTTGCACTTGTATTAGTGTGGAAAAAACCACTTTTCGCACTTGTGTTAGTGTTGAAAAACCACTTTTCGCACTTGTGTGGGTGCAGGAAACCACTTTTGCGCTTGTATTAGTGTGGAAAAAACACTTTTTGCACTTGTGATAGTGTTGAAAAACGACTTTTCGCACTTGTGTCTAGTGTTGAAAAACCACTTTTCCGCACTTGTGTTAGTGTTGAAAAACCACTTTTCGCACTTGTGTTGGTGCAGGAAACCACTTTTGCACTTGTATTAGTGTGGAAAAAACACTTTTTACACTTGTGATAGTGTTGAAAAACCACTTTTCGCACTTGTGTTAGTGTTGAAAAACCACTTTTCGCACTTGTGTTGGTGCAGGAAACCACTTTTGCACTTGTATTAGTGTGGAAAAAACACTTTTTGCACTTGTGATAGTGTTGAAAAACCACTTTTCGCACTTGTGTCAGTGTTGAAAAACCACTTTTCGCAGTTGTGTTGGTGCAGGAAACCACTTTTGCACTTGTATTAGTGTGGAAAAACACTTTTTGCACTTGTGATAGTGTTGAAAAACCACTTTTCGCACTTGTGTTAGTGTTGAAAAACCACTTTCCGCACTTGTGTTAGTGTTGAAAAACCACTTTTCGCACTTGTGTTGGTGCAGGAAACCACTTTTGCACTTGTATTAGTGTGGAAAAAACACTTTTTGCACTTGTGATAGTGTGGAAAAACCACTTTTCGCACTTGTGTTAGTGTTGAAAAACCACTTTTCGCACTTGTGTTGGTGCAGGAAACCACTTTTGCACTTGTATTAGTGTGGAAAAAACACTTTTTGCACTTGTGATAGTGTTGAAAAACCACTTTTCGCACTTGTGTTAGTGTTGAAAAACCACTTTCCGCACTTGTGTTAGTGTTGAAAAACCACTTTTCGCACTTGTGTTGGTGCAGGTAACCACTTTTGCACTTGTATTAGTGTGGAAAAAACACTTTTTGCACTTGTGATAGTGTTGAAAAACCACTTTTCGCACTTGTGTTAGTGTTGAAAAACCACTTTTCGCACTTGTGTTGGTGCAGGAAACCACTTTTGCACTTGTATTAGTGTGGAAAAAACACTTTTCGCACTTGTGTTAGTGTTGAAAAACCACTTTTCGCACTTGTGTTAGTGTTGAAAAACGACTTTTCGCACTTGTGTTGGTGCAGGAAACCACTTTTGCACTTGTATTAGTGTGGAAAAACCACTTTTCGCACTTGTGTTAGTGTTGAAAAACCACTTTTCGCACTTGTGTTGGTGCAGGAAACCACTTTTGCACTTGTATTAGTGTGGAAAAACCACTTTTCGCACTTGTGTTAGTGTTGAAAAACCACTTTTCGCACTTGTGTTAGTGTTGAAAAACCACTTTTCGCACTTGTGTTGGTGCAGGAAACCACTTTTGCACTTGTATTAGTGTGGAAAAAACACTTTTTGCACTTGTGATAGTGTTGAAAAACCACTTTTCGCACTTGTGTTGGTGCAGGAAACCACTTTTGCACTTGTATTAGTGTGGAAAAACACTTTTTGCACTTGTGATAGTGTTGAAAAACCACTTTTCGCACTTGTGTTAGTGTTGAAAAACCACTTTCCGCACTTGTGTTAGTGTTGAAAAACCACTTTTCGCACTTGTGTTGGTGCAGGAAACCACTTTTGCACTTGTATTAGTGTGGAAAAAACACTTTTTGCACTTGTGATAGTGTTGAAAAACCCCTTTTCGCACTTGTGTTAGTGTTGAAAAACCACTTTTCGCACTTGTGTTGGTGCAGGAAACCACTTTTGCACTTGTATTAGTGTGGAAAAAACACTTTTTGCACTTGTGATAGTGTTGAAAAACCACTTTTCGCACTTGTGTTAGTGTTGAAAAACCACTTTTCGCACTTGTGTTAGTGTTGAAAAACCACTTTTCGCACTTGTGTTAGTGTTGAAAAACCAATTTTCGCACTTGTGTTGGTGCAGGAAACCACTTTTGCACTTGTATTAGTGTGGAAAAAACACTTTTCGCACTTGTGTTAGTGTTGAAAAACCACTTTTCGCACTTGTGTTGGTGCAGGAAACCACTTTTGCACTTGTATTAGTGTGGAAAAAACACTTTTTGCACTTGTGATAGTGTTGAAAAACCACTTTTCGCACTTGTGTTAGTGTTGAAAAACCACTTTTCGCACTTGTGTTAGTGTTGAAAAACCACTTTTCGCACTTGTGTTGGTGCAGGAAACCACTTTTGCACTTGTATTAGTGTGGAAAAAACACTTTTTGCACTTGTGATAGTGTTGAAAAACCACTTTTGGCACTTGTGTTAGTATTGAAAAACCACTTTTCGCACTTGTGTTGGTGCAGGAAACCACTTTTGCACTTGTATTAGTGTGGAAAACCCACTTTTTGCACTTGTATTAGTGTTGAAAAACCACTTTTCGCACTTGTGTTAGTGTTGAAAAACCACTTTTCGCACTTGTGTTGGTGCAGGAAACCACTTTTGCACTTGTATTAGTGTGGAAAAAACACTTTTTGCACTTGTGATAGTGTTGAAAAACGACTTTTCGTACTTGTGTTAGTGTTGAAAAACCACTTTCCGCACTTGTGTTAGTGTTGAAAAACCACTTTTCGCACTTGTGTTGGTGCAGGAAACCACTTTTGCACTTGTATTAGTGTGGAAAAACCACTTTTCGCACTTGTGTTAGTGTTGAAAAACCACTTTTCGCACTTGTGTTAGTGTTGAAAAACCACTTTTCGCACTTGTGTTGGTGCAGGAAACCACTTTTGCACTTGTATTAGTGTGGAAAAACCACTTTTCGCACTTGTGTTAGTGTTGAAAAACCACTTTTCGCACTTGTGTTAGTGTTGAAAAACCACTTTTCGCACTTGTGTTGGTGCAGGAAACCACTTTTGCGCTTGTATTAGTGTGGAAAAAACACTTTTCGCACTTGTGATAGTGTTGAAAAACCACTTTTCGCACTTGTGTCAGTGTTGAAAAACCACTTTTCGCACTTGTGTTGGTGCAGGAAACCACTTTTGCACTTGTATTAGTGTGGAAAAACACTTTTTCCACTTGTGATAGTGTTGAAAAACCACTTTTCGCACTTGTGTTAGTGTTGAAAAACCACTTTCCGCACTTGTGTTAGTGTTGAAAAACCACTTTTCGCACTTGTGTTGGTGCAGGAAACCACTTTTGCACTTGTATTAGTGTGGAAAAAACACTTTTTGCACTTGTGATAGTGTTGAAAAACCACTTTTCGCACTTGTGTTAGTGTTGAAAAACCACTTTTCGCAATTGTGTTGGTGCAGGAAACCACTTTTGCACTTGTATTAGTGTGGAAAAAACACTTTTTGCACTTGTGATAGTGTTGAAAAACCACTTTTCGCACTTGTGTTAGTGTTGAAAAACCACTTTCCGCACTTGTGTTAGTGTTGAAAAACCACTTTTCGCACTTGTGTTGGTGCAGGAAACCACTTTTGCACTTGTATTAGTGTGGAAAAAACACTTTTTGCACTTGTGATAGTGTTGAAAAACCACTTTTCGCACTTGTGTTAGTGTTGAAAAACCACTTTTCGCACTTGTGTTGGTGCAGGAAACCACTTTTGCACTTGTATTAGTGTGGAAAAAACACTTTTTTCACTTGTGATAGTGTTGAAAAACCACTTTTGGCACTTGTGTTAGTGTTGAAAAACCACTTTTCGCACTTGTGTTAGTGTGGAAAAACCACTTTTCGCACTTGTGTTGGTGCAGGAAACCACTTTTGCACTTGTATTAGTGTGGAAAAACCACTTTTCGCACTTGTGTTAGTGTTGAAAAACCACTTTTCGCACTTGTGTGGGTGCAGGAAACCACTTTTGCGCTTGTATTAGTGTAGAAAAAACACTTTTTGCACTTGTGATAGTGTTGAAAAACGACTTTTCGCACTTGTGCTAGTGTTGAAAAACCACTTTCCGCACTTGTGTTAGTGTTGAAAAACCACTTTTCGCACTTGTGTTGGTGCAGGAAACCACTTTTGCACTTGTATTAGTGTGGAAAAAACACTTTTTACACTTGTGATAGTGTTGAAAAACCACTTTTCGCACTTGTGTTAGTGTTGAAAAACCACTTTTCGCACTTGTGTTGGTGCAGGAAACCACTTTTGCACTTGTATTAGTGTGGAAACAACACTTTTTGCACTTGTGATAGTGTTGAAAAACCACTTTTCGCACTTGTGTCAGTGTTGAAAAACCACTTTTCGCACTTGTGTTGGTGCAGGAAACCACTTTTGCACTTGTATTAGTGTGGAAAAACACTTTTTGCACTTGTGATAGTGTTGAAAAACCACTTTTCGCACTTGTGTTAGTGTTGAAAAACCACTTTTCGCACTTGTGTTGGTGCAGGAAACCACTTTTGCACTTGTATTAGTGTGGAAAAAACACTTTTCGCACTTGTGTTAGTGTTGAAAAACCACTTTCCGCACTTGTGTTAGTGTTGAAAAACCACTTTTCGCACTTGTGTTGGTGCAGGAAACCACTTTTGCACTTGTATTAGTGTGGAAAAAACACTTTTTGCACTTGTGATAGTGTTGAAAAACCACTTTTCGCACTTGTGTTAGTGTTGAAAAACCACTTTTCGCACTTGTATTGGTGCAGGAAACCACTTTTGCACTTGTATTAGTGTGGAAAAAACACTTTTCGCACTTGTGTTAGTGTTGAAAAACCACTTTTCGCACTTGTGTTAGTGTTGAAAAACGACTTTTCGCACTTGTGTTGGTGCAGGAAACCACTTTTGCACTTGTATTAGTGTGGAAAAACCACTTTTCGCACTTGTGTTAGTGTTGAAAAACCACTTTTCGCACTTGTGTTAGTGTTGAAAAACCACTTTTCGAACTTGTGTTAGTGCAGGAAATCACTTTTGCACTTGTATTAGTGTGGAAAAAACACTTTTTGCACTTGTGATAGTGTTGAAAAACCACTTTTCGCACTTGTATTAGTGTGGAAAAACCACTTTTCGCACTTGTGTTAGTGTTGAAAAACCACTTTTCGCACTTGTGTTAGTGTTGAAAAACCACTTTTCACACTTGTGTTGGTGCAGGAAACCACTTTTTCACTTGTATTAGTGTGGAAAAAACACTTTTTGCACTTGTGATAGTGTTGAAAAACCACTTTTCGCACTTGTGTTAGTGTTGAAAAACCACTTTTCGCACTTGTGTTGGTGCAGGAAACCACTTTTGCACTTGTATTAGTGTGGAAAAAACACTTTTTTCACTTGTGATAGGGTTGAAAAACCACTTTTGGCACTTGTGTTAGTGTTGAAAAACCACTTTTCGCACTTGTGTTAGTGTGGAAAAACCACTTTTCGCACTTGTGTTGGTGCAGGAAACCACTTTTGCACTTGTATTAGTGTGGAAAAACCACTTTTCGCACTTGTGTTAGTGTTGAAAAACCACTTTTCGCACTTGTGTGGGTGCAGGAAACCACTTTTGCGCTTGTATTAGTGTGGAAAAAACACTTTTTGCACTTGTGATAGTGTTGAAAAACGACTTTTCGCACTTGTGCTAGTGTTGAAAAACCACTTTCCGCACTTGTGTTAGTGTTGAAAAACCACTTTTCGCACTTGTGTTGGTGCAGGAAACCACTTTTGCACTTGTATTAGTGTGGAAAAAACACTTTTTACACTTGTGATAGTGTTGAAAAACCACTTTTCGCACTTGTGTTAGTGTTGAAAAACCACTTTTCGCACTTGTGTTGGTGCAGGAAACCACTTTTGCACTTGTATTAGTGTGGAAAAAACACTTTTTGCACTTGTGATAGTGTTGAAAAACCACTTTTCGCACTTGTGTCAGTGTTGAAAAACCACTTTTCGCACTTGTGTTGGTGCAGGAAACCACTTTTGCACTTGTATTAGTGTGGAAAAACACTTTTTGCACTTGTGATAGTGTTGAAAAACCACTTTTCGCACTTGTGTTAGTGTTGAAAAACCACTTTCCGCACTTGTGTTAGTGTTGAAAAACCACTTTTCGCACTTGTGTTGGTGCAGGAAACCACTTTTGCACTTGTATTAGTGTGGAAAAAACACTTTTTGCACTTGTGATAGTGTGGAAAAACCACTTTTCGCACTTGTGTTAGTGTTGAAAAACCACTTTTCGCACTTGTGTTGGTGCAGGAAACCACTTTTGCACTTGTATTAGTGTGGAAAAAACACTTTTTGCACTTGTGATAGTGTTGAAAAACCACTTTTCGCACTTGTGTTAGTGTTGAAAAACCACTTTCCGCACTTGTGTTAGTGTTGAAAAACCACTTTTCGCACTTGTGTTGGTGCAGGAAACCACTTTTGCACTTGTATTAGTGTGGAAAAAACACTTTTTGCACTTGTGATAGTGTTGAAAAACCACTTTTCGCACTTGTGTTAGTGTTGAAAAACCACTTTTCGCACTTGTGTTGGTGCAGGAAACCACTTTTGCACTTGTATTAGTGTGGAAAAAACACTTTTCGCACTTGTGTTAGTGTTGAAAAACCACTTTTCGCACTTGTGTTAGTGTTGAAAAACGACTTTTCGCACTTGTGTTGGTGCAGGAAACCACTTTTGCACTTGTATTAGTGTGGAAAAACCACTTTTCGCACTTGTGTTAGTGTTGAAAAACCACTTTTCGCACTTGTGTTGGTGCAGGAAACCACTTTTGCACTTGTATTAGTGTGGAAAAACCACTTTTCGCACTTGTGTTAGTGTTGAAAAACCACTTTTCGCACTTGTGTTAGTGTTGAAAAACCACTTTTCGCACTTGTGTTGGTGCAGGAAACCACTTTTGCACTTGTATTAGTGTGGAAAAAACACTTTTTGCACTTGTGATAGTGTTGAAAAACCACTTTTCGCACTTGTGTTGGTGCAGGAAACCACTTTTGCACTTGTATTAGTGTGGAAAAACACTTTTTGCACTTGTGATAGTGTTGAAAAACCACTTTTCGCACTTGTGTTAGTGTTGAAAAACCACTTTCCGCACTTGTGTTAGTGTTGAAAAACCACTTTTCGCACTTGTGTTGGTGCAGGAAACCACTTTTGCACTTGTATTAGTGTGGAAAAAACACTTTTTGCACTTGTGATAGTGTTGAAAAACCCCTTTTCGCACTTGTGTTAGTGTTGAAAAACCACTTTTCGCACTTGTGTTGGTGCAGGAAACCACTTTTGCACTTGTATTAGTGTGGAAAAAACACTTTTTGCACTTGTGATAGTGTTGAAAAACCACTTTTCGCACTTGTGTTAGTGTTGAAAAACCACTTTTCGCACTTGTGTTAGTGTTGAAAAACCACTTTTCGCACTTGTGTTAGTGTTGAAAAACCAATTTTCGCACTTGTGTTGGTGCAGGAAACCACTTTTGCACTTGTATTAGTGTGGAAAAAACACTTTTCGCACTTGTGTTAGTGTTGAAAAACCACTTTTCGCACTTGTGTTGGTGCAGGAAACTACTTTTGCACTTGTATTAGTGTGGAAAAAACACTTTTTGCACTTGTGATAGTGTTGAAAAACCACTTTTCGCACTTGTGTTAGTGTTGAAAAACCACTTTTCGCACTTGTGTTAGTGTTGAAAAACCACTTTTCGCACTTGTGTTGGTGCAGGAAACCACTTTTGCACTTGTATTAGTGTGGAAAAAACACTTTTTGCACTTGTATTAGTGTTGAAAAACCACTTTTCGCACTTGTGTTAGTGTTGAAAAACCACTTTTCGCACTTGTGTTGGTGCAGGAAACCACTTTTGCACTTGTATTAGTGTGGAAAAACACTTTTGCACTTGTGATAGTGTTGAAAAAACGACTTTTTCGTACTTGTGTTAGTGTTGAAAAACCACTTTCCGCACTTGTGTTAGTGTTGAAAAACCACTTTTCGCACTTGTGTTGGTGCAGGAAACCACTTTTGCACTTGTATTAGTGTGGAAAAACCACTTTTCGCAGTTGTGTTAGTGTTGAAAAACCACTTTTCGCACTTGTGTTAGTGTTGAAAAACCACTTTTCGCACTTGTGTTGGTGCAGGAAACCACTTTTGCACTTGTATTAGTGTGGAAAAACCACTTTTCGCACTTGTGTTAGTGTTGAAAAACCACTTTTCGCACTTGTGTTAGTGTTGAAAAACCACTTTTCGCACTTGTGTTGGTGCAGGAAACCACTTTTGTGCTTGTATTAGTGTGGAAAAAACACTTTTCGCACTTGTGATAGTGTTGAAAAACCACTTTTCGCACTTGTGTCAGTGTTGAAAAACCACTTTTCGCACTTGTGTTGGTGCAGGAAACCACTTTTGCACTTGTATTAGTGTGGAAAAACACTTTTTCCACTTGTGATAGTGTTGAAAAACCACTTTTCGCACTTGTGTTAGTGTTGAAAAACACTTTCCGCACTTGTGTTAGTGTTGAAAAACCACTTTTCGCACTTGTGTTGGTGCAGGAAACCACTTTTGCACTTGTATTAGTGTGGAAAAAACACTTTTTGCACTTGTGATAGTGTTGAAAAACCACTTTTCGCACTTGTGTTAGTGTTGAAAAACCACTTTTCGCATTGTGTTGGTGCAGGAAACCACTTTTGCACTTGTATTAGTGTGGAAAAAACACTTTTTGCACTTGTGATAGTGTTGAAAAACCACTTTTCGCACTTGTGTAGTGTTGAAAAACCACTTTCCGCACTTGTGTTAGTGTTGAAAAACCACTTTTCGCACTTGTGTTGGTGCAGGAAACCACTTTTGCACTTGTATTAGTGTGGAAAAAACACTTTTTGCACTTGTGATAGTGTTGAAAAACCACTTTTCGCACTTGTGTTAGTGTTGAAAAACCACTTTCGCACTTGTGTTGGTGCAGGAAACCACTTTTGCACTTGTATTAGTGTGGAAAAAACCACTTTTTTCACTTGTGATAGTGTTGAAAAACCACTTTTGGCACTTGTGTTAGTGTTGAAAAACCACTTTTCGCACTTGTGTTAGTGTGGAAAAACCACTTTTCGCACTTGTGTTGGTGCAGGAAACCACTTTTGCACTTGTATTAGTGTGGAAAAACCACTTTTCGCACTTGTGTTAGTGTTGAAAAACCACTTTTCGCACTTGTGTGGGTGCAGGAAACCACTTTTGCGCTTGTATTAGTGTGGAAAAAACACTTTTTGCACTTGTGATAGTGTTGAAAAACCACTTTTCGCACTTGTGTTGGTGCAGGAAACCACTTTTGCACTTGTATTAGTGTGGAAAAAACACTTTTTGCACTTGTGATAGTGTTGAAAAACCACTTTTCGCACTTGTGTCAGTGTTGAAAAACACTTTTCGCACTTGTGTTGGTGCAGGAAACCACTTTTGCACTTGTATTAGTGTGGAAAAACACTTTTTGCACTTGTGATAGTGTTGAAAAACCACTTTTCGCACTTGTGTTAGTGTTGAAAAACCACTTTCCGCACTTGTGTTAGTGTTGAAAACCACTTTTCGCACTTGTGTTGGTGCAGGAAACCACTTTTGCACTTGTATTAGTGTGGAAAAAACACTTTTTGCACTTGTGATAGTGTGGAAAAACCACTTTTCGCACTTGTGTTAGTGTTGAAAAACCACTTTTCGCACTTGTGTTGGTGCAGGAAACACTTTTGCACTTGTATTAGTGTGGAAAAAACACTTTTTGCACTTGTGATAGTGTTGAAAAACCACTTTTCGCACTTGTGTTAGTGTTGAAAAACCACTTTCCGCACTTGTGTTAGTGTTGAAAAACCACTTTTCGCACTTGTGTTGGTGCAGGAAACCACTTTTGCACTTGTATTAGTGTGGAAAAAACACTTTTTGCACTTGTGATAGTGTTGAAAACCACTTTTCGCACTTGTGTTAGTGTTGAAAAACCACTTTCCGCACTTGTGTTAGTGTTGAAAAACCACTTTTCGCACTTGTGTTGGTGCAGGAAACCACTTTTGCACTTGTATTAGTGTGGAAAAAACACTTTTTGCACTTGTGATAGTGTGGAAAAACCACTTTTCGCACTTGTGTTAGTGTTGAAAAACCACTTTTCGCACTTGTGTTGGTGCAGGAAACCACTTTTGCACTTGTATTAGTGTGGAAAAAACACTTTTTGCACTTGTGATAGTGTTGAAAAACCACTTTTCGCACTTGTATTAGTGTGGAAAAACCACTTTTCGCACTTGTGTTAGTGTTGAAAAACCACTTTTCGCACTTGTGTTAGTGTTGAAAAACCACTTTTCGCACTTGTGTTGGTGCAGGAAACCACTTTTTCACTTGTATTAGTGTGGAAAAAACACTTTTTGCACTTGTGATAGTGTTGAAAAACCACTTTTCGCACTTGTGTTAGTGTTGAAAAACCACTTTTCGCACTTGTGTTGGTGCAGGAAACCACTTTTGCACTTGTATTAGTGTGGAAAAAAACACTTTTTCACTTGTGATAGTGTTGAAAAACCACTTTTGGCACTTGTGTTAGTGTTGAAAAACCACTTTTCGCACTTGTGTTAGTGTGGAAAAACCACTTTTCGCACTTGTGTTGGTGCAGGAAACCACTTTTGCACTTGTATTAGTGTGGAAAAACCACTTTTCGCACTTGTGTTAGTGTTGAAAAACCACTTTTCGCACTTGTGTGGGTGCAGGAAACCACTTTTGCGCTTGTATTAGTGTGGAAAAAACACTTTTTGCACTTGTGATAGTGTTGAAAAACGACTTTTCGCACTTGTGCTAGTGTTGAAAAACCACTTTCCGCACTTGTGTTAGTGTTGAAAAACCACTTTTCGCACTTGTGTTGGTGCAGGAAACCACTTTTGCACTTGTATTAGTGTGGAAAAAACACTTTTTACACTTGTGATAGTGTTGAAAAACCACTTTTCGCACTTGTGTTAGTGTTGAAAAACCACTTTTCGCACTTGTGTTGGTGCAGGAAACCACTTTTGCACTTGTATTAGTGTGGAAAAAACACTTTTTGCACTTGTGATAGTGTTGAAAAACCACTTTTCGCACTTGTGTCAGTGTTGAAAAACCACTTTTCGCACTTGTGTTGGTGCAGGAAACCACTTTTGCACTTGTATTAGTGTGGAAACACTTTTTGCACTTGTGATAGTGTTGAAAAACCACTTTTCGCACTTGTGTTAGTGTTGAAAAACCACTTTCCGCACTTGTGTTAGTGTTGAAAAACCACTTTTCGCACTTGTGTTGGTGCAGGAAACCACTTTTGCACTTGTATTAGTGTGGAAAAAACACTTTTTGCACTTGTGATAGTGTGGAAAAACCACTTTTCGCACTTGTGTTAGTGTTGAAAAACCACTTTTCGCACTTGTGTTGGTGCAGGAAACCACTTTTGCACTTGTATTAGTGTGGAAAAAACACTTTTTGCACTTGTGATAGTGTTGAAAAACCACTTTTCGCACTTGTGTTAGTGTTGAAAAACCACTTTCCGCACTTGTGTTAGTGTTGAAAAACCACTTTTCGCACTTGTGTTGGTGCAGGAAACCACTTTTGCACTTGTATTAGTGTGGAAAAAACACTTTTTGCACTTGTGATAGTGTTGAAAAACCACTTTTCGCACTTGTGTTAGTGTTGAAAAACCACTTTTCGCACTTGTGTCGGTGCAGGAAACCACTTTTGCACTTGTATTAGTGTGGAAAAAACACTTTTCGCACTTGTGTTAGTGTTGAAAAACCACTTTTCGCACTTGTGTTAGTGTTGAAAAACGACTTTTCGCACTTGTGTTGGTGCAGGAAACCACTTTTGCACTTGTATTAGTGTGGAAAAAACCACTTTTCGCACTTGTGTTAGTGTTGAAAAACCACTTTTCGCACTTGTGTTAGTGTTGAAAAACCACTTTTCGAACTTGTGTTAGTGCAGGAAATCACTTTTGCACTTGTATTAGTGTGGAAAAAACACTTTTTGCACTTGTGATAGTGTTGAAAAACCACTTTTCGCACTTGTATTAGTGTGGAAAAACCACTTTTCGCACTTGTGTTAGTGTTGAAAAACCACTTTTCGCACTTGTGTTAGTGTTGAAAAACCACTTTTCGCACTTGTGTTGGTGCAGGAAACCACTTTTTCACTTGTATTAGTGTGAAAAAAACACTTTTTGCACTTGTGATAGTGTTGAAAAACCACTTTTCGCACTTGTGTTAGTGTTGAAAAACCACTTTTCGCACTTGTGTTGGTGCAGGAAACCACTTTTGCACTTGTATTAGTGTGGAAAAAACACTTTTTTCACTTGTGATAGTGTTGAAAAACCACTTTTGGCACTTGTGTTAGTGTTGAAAAACCACTTTTCGCACTTGTGTTAGTGTGGAAAAACCACTTTTCGCACTTGTGTTGGTGCAGGAAACCACTTTTGCACTTGTATTAGTGTGGAAAAACACTTTTCGCACTTGTGTTAGTGTTGAAAAACCACTTTTCGCACTTGTGTGGGTGCAGGAAACCACTTTTGCGCTTGTATTAGTGTGGAAAAAACACTTTTTGCACTTGTGATAGTGTTGAAAAACGACTTTTCGCACTTGTGCTAGTGTTGAAAAACCACTTTCCGCACTTGTGTTAGTGTTGAAAAACCACTTTTCGCACTTGTGTTGGTGCAGGAAACCACTTTTGCACTTGTATTAGTGTGGAAAAAACACTTTTTACACTTGTGATAGTGTTGAAAAACCACTTTTCGCACTTGTGTTAGTGTTGAAAAACCACTTTTCGCACTTGTGTTGGTCGCAGGAAACCACTTTTGCACTTGTATTAGTGTGGAAAAAACACTTTTTGCACTTGTGATAGTGTTGAAAAACCACTTTTCGCACTTGTGTCAGTGTTGAAAAACCACTTTTCGCACTTGTGTTGGTGCAGGAAACCACTTTTGCACTTGTATTAGTGTGGAAAAACACTTTTTGCACTTGTGATAGTGTTGAAAAACCACTTTCGCACTTGTGTTAGTGTTGAAAAACCACTTTCCGCACTTGTGTTAGTGTTGAAAAACCACTTTTCGCACTTGTGTTGGTGCAGGAAACCACTTTTGCACTTGTATTAGTGTGGAAAAAACACTTTTTGCACTTGTGATAGTGTGGAAAAACCACTTTTCGCACTTGTGTTAGTGTTGAAAAACCACTTTTCGCACTTGTGTTGGTGCAGGAAACCACTTTTGCACTTGTATTAGTGTGGAAAAAACACTTTTTGCACTTGTGATAGTGTTGAAAAACCACTTTTCGCACTTGTGTTAGTGTTGAAAAACCACTTTCCGCACTTGTGTTAGTGTTGAAAAACCACTTTTCGCACTTGTGTTGGTGCAGGAAACCACTTTTGCACTTGTATTAGTGTGGAAAAAACACTTTTTGCACTTGTGATAGTGTTGAAAAACCACTTTCGCACTTGTGTTAGTGTTGAAAAAACCACTTTTCGCACTTGTGTTGGTGCAGGAAACCACTTTTGCACTTGTATTAGTGTGGAAAAAACACTTTTCGCACTTGTGTTAGTGTTGAAAAACCACTTTTCGCACTTGTGTTAGTGTTGAAAAACGACTTTTCGCACTTGTGTTGGTGCAGGAAACCACTTTTGCACTTGTATTAGTGTGGAAAAACCACTTTTCGCACTTGTGTTAGTGTTGAAAAACCACTTTTCGCACTTGTGTTAGTGTTGAAAAACCACTTTTCGAACTTGTGTTAGTGCAGGAAACCACTTTTGCACTTGTATTAGTGTGGAAAAACACTTTTGCACTTGTGATAGTGTTGAAAAACCACTTTTCGCACTTGTGTTAGTGTTGAAAAACCACTTTTCGCACTTGTGTTGGTGCAGGAAACCACTTTTGCACTTGTATTAGTGTGGAAAAACCACTTTTCGCACTGTGTTAGTGTTGAAAAACCACTTTTCGCACTTGTGTTAGTGTTGAAAAACCACTTTTCGCACTTGTGTTAGTGTTGAAAAACCACTTTTCGCACTTGTGTTGGTGCAGGAAACCACTTTTGCACTTGTATTAGTGTGGAAAAACCACTTTTCGCACTTGTGTTAGTGTTGAAAAACCACTTTTCGCACTTGTGTTAGTGTTGAAAAACCACTTTTCGCACTTGTGTTAGTGTTGAAAAACCACTTTCGCACTTGTGTTGGTGCAGGAAACCACTTTTTCACTTGTATTAGTGTGGAAAAAACACTTTTTGCACTTGTGATAGTGTTGAAAACCCACTTTTCGCACTTGTGTTAGTGTTGAAAAACCACTTTTCGCACTTGTGTTGGTGCAGGAAACCACTTTTGCACTTGTATTAGTGTGGAAAAAACACTTTTTACACTTGTGATAGTGTTGAAAAACCACTTTTCGCACTTGTGTTAGTGTTGAAAAACCACTTTTCGCACTTGTGTTCGTGCAGGAAACCACTTTTGCACTTGTATTAGTGTGGGAAAACCACTTTTCGCACTTGTGTTAGTGTTGAAAAACCACTTTTCGCACTTGTGTTAGTGTTGAAAAACCACTTTTCGCACTTGTGTTGGTGCAGGAAACCACTTTTGCACTTGTATTAGTGTGGAAAAAACACTTTTCGCACTTGTGATAGTGTTGAAAAACCACTTTTCGCACTTGTGTCAGTGTTGAAAAACCACTTTTCGCACTTGTGTTGGTGCAGGAAACCACTTTTGCACTTGTATTAGTGTGGAAAAACACTTTTTGCACTTGTGATAGTGTTGAAAAACCACTTTTCGCACTTGTGTTAGTGTTGAAAAACCACTTTCCGCACTTGTGTTAGTGTTGAAAAACCACTTTTCGCACTTGTGTTGGTGCAGGAAACCACTTTTGCACTTGTATTAGTGTGGAAAAAACACTTTTTGCACTTGTGATAGTGTTGAAAAACCACTTTTCGCACTTGTGTTAGTGTTGAAAAACCACTTTTCGCACTTGTGTTGGTGCAGGAAACCACTTTTGCACTTGTATTAGTGTGGAAAAAACACTTTTTGCACTTGTGATAGTGTTGAAAAACCACTTTTCGCACTTGTGTTAGTGTTGAAAAACCACTTTCCGCACTTGTGTTAGTGTTGAAAAACCACTTTTCGCACTTGTGTTGGTGCAGGAAACCACTTTTGCACTTGTATTAGTGTGGAAAAAACACTTTTTGCACTTGTGATAGTGTTGAAAAACCACTTTTCGCACTTGTGTTAGTGTTGAAAAACCACTTTCCGCACTTGTGTTAGTGTTGAAAAACCACTTTTCGCACTTGTGTTGGTGCAGGAAACCACTTTTGCACTTGTATTAGTGTGGAAAAAACACTTTTCGCACTTGTGATAGTGTTGAAAAACCACTTTTCGCACTTGTGTCAGTGTTGAAAAACCACTTTTCGCACTTGTGTTGGTGCAGGAAACCACTTTTGCACTTGTATTAGTGTGGAAAAACACTTTTTGCACTTGTGATAGTGTTGAAAAACCACTTTTCGCACTTGTGTTAGTGTTGAAAAACCACTTTCCGCACTTGTGTTAGTGTTGAAAAACCACTTTTCGCACTTGTGTTGGTGCAGGAAACCACTTTTGCACTTGTATTAGTGTGGAAAAAACACTTTTTGCACTTGTGATAGTGTTGAAAAACTACTTTTCGCACTTGTGTTAGTGTTGAAAAACCACTTTTCGCACTTGTGTTGGTGCAGGAAACCACTTTTGCACTTGTATTAGTGTGGAAAAAACACTTTTTGCACTTGTGATAGTGTTGAAAAACCACTTTTCGCACTTGTGTTAGTGTTGAAAAACCACTTTCCGCACTTGTGTTAGTGTTGAAAAACCACTTTTCGCACTTGTGTTGGTGCAGGAAACCACTTTTGCACTTGTATTAGTGTGGAAAAAACACTTTTTGCACTTGTGATAGTGTTGAAAAACCACTTTTCGCACTTGTGTTAGTGTTGAAAAACCACTTTTCGCACATGTGTTGGTGCAGGAAACCACTTTTGCACTTGTATTAGTGTGGAAAAAACACTTTTTTCACTTGTGATAGTGTTGAAAAACCACTTTTGGCACTTGTGTTAGTGTTGAAAAACCACTTTTCGCACTTGTGTTAGTGTGGAAAAACCACTTTTCGCACTTGTGTTGGTGCAGGAAACCACTTTTGCACTTGTATTAGTGTGGAAAAACCACTTTTCGCACTTGTGTTAGTGTTGAAAAACCACTTTTCGCACTTGTGTGGGTGCAGGAAACCACTTTTGCGCTTGTATTAGTGTGGAAAAAACACTTTTTGCACTTGTGATAGTGTTGAAAAACGACTTTTCGCACTTGTGCTAGTGTTGAAAAACCACTTTCCGCACTTGTGTTAGTGTTGAAAAACCACTTTTCGCACTTGTGTTGGTGCAGGAAACCACTTTTGCACTTGTATTAGTGTGGAAAAAACACTTTTTACACTTGTGATAGTGTTGAAAAACCACTTTTCGCACTTGTGTTAGTGTTGAAAAACCACTTTTCGCACTTGTGTTGGTGCAGGAAACCACTTTTGCACTTGTATTAGTGTGGAAAAAACACTTTTTGCACTTGTGATAGTGTTGAAAAACCACTTTTCGCACTTGTGTCAGTGTTGAAAAACCACTTTTCGCACTTGTGTTGGTGCAGGAAACCACTTTTGCACTTGTATTAGTGTGGAAAAACACTTTTTGCACTTGTGATAGTGTTGAAAAACCACTTTTCGCACTTGTGTTAGTGTTGAAAAACCACTTTCCGCACTTGTGTTAGTGTTGAAAAACCACTTTTCGCACTTGTGTTGGTGCAGGAAACCACTTTTGCACTTGTATTAGTGTGGAAAAAACACTTTTTGCACTTGTGATAGTGTGGAAAAACCACTTTTCGCACTTGTGTTAGTGTTGAAAAACCACTTTTCGCACTTGTGTTGGTGCAGGAAACCACTTTTGCACTTGTATTAGTGTGGAAAAAACACTTTTTGCACTTGTGATAGTGTTGAAAAACCACTTTTCGCACTTGTGTTAGTGTTGAAAAACCACTTTCCGCACTTGTGTTAGTGTTGAAAAACCACTTTTCGCACTTGTGTTGGTGCAGGAAACCACTTTTGCACTTGTATTAGTGTGGAAAAAACACTTTTTGCACTTGTGATAGTGTTGAAAAACCACTTTTCGCACTTGTGTTAGTGTTGAAAAACCACTTTTCGCACTTGTGTTGGTGCAGGAAACCACTTTTGCACTTGTATTAGTGTGGAAAAAACACTTTTCGCACTTGTGTTAGTGTTGAAAAACCACTTTTCGCACTTGTGTTAGTGTTGAAAAACGACTTTTCGCACTTGTGTTGGTGCAGGAAACCACTTTTGCACTTGTATTAGTGTGGAAAAACCACTTTTCGCACTTGTGTTAGTGTTGAAAAACCACTTTTCGCACTTGTGTTAGTGTTGAAAAACCACTTTTCGAACTTGTGTTAGTGCAGGAAATCACTTTTGCACTTGTATTAGTGTGGAAAAAACACTTTTTGCACTTGTGATAGTGTTGAAAAACCACTTTTCGCACTTGTATTAGTGTGGAAAAACCACTTTTCGCACTTGTGTTAGTGTTGAAAAACCACTTTTCGCACTTGTGTTAGTGTTGAAAAACCACTTTTCGCACTTGTGTTGGTGCAGGAAACCACTTTTTCACTTGTATTAGTGTGGAAAAAACACTTTTTGCACTTGTGATAGTGTTGAAAAACCACTTTTCGCACTTGTGTTAGTGTTGAAAAACCACTTTTCGCACTTGTGTTGGTGCAGGAAACCACTTTTGCACTTGTATTAGTGTGGAAAAAACACTTTTTTCACTTGTGATAGTGTTGAAAAACCACTTTTGGCACTTGTGTTAGTGTTGAAAAACCACTTTTCGCACTTGTGTTAGTGTGGAAAAACCACTTTTCGCACTTGTGTTGGTGCAGGAAACCACTTTTGCACTTGTATTAGTGTGGAAAAACCACTTTTCGCACTTGTGTTAGTGTTGAAAAACCACTTTTCGCACTTGTGTGGGTGCAGGAAACCACTTTTGCGCTTGTATTAGTGTGGAAAAAACACTTTTTGCACTTGTGATAGTGTTGAAAAACGACTTTTCGCACTTGTGCTAGTGTTGAAAAACCACTTTCCGCACTTGTGTTAGTGTTGAAAAACCACTTTTGGCACTTGTGTTAGTGTTGAAAAACCACTTTTCGCACTTGTGTTAGTGTGGAAAAACCACTTTTCGCACTTGTGTTGGTGCAGGAAACCACTTTTGCACTTGTATTAGTGTGGAAAAACCACTTTTCGCACTTGTGTTAGTGTTGAAAAACCACTTTTCGCACTTGTGTGGGTGCAGGAAACCACTTTTGCGCTTGTATTAGTGTGGAAAAAACACTTTTTGCACTTGTGATAGTGTTGAAAAACGACTTTTCGCACTTGTGCTAGTGTTGAAAAACCACTTTCCGCACTTGTGTTAGTGTTGAAAAACCACTTTTCGCACTTGTGTTGGTGCAGGAAACCACTTTTGCACTTGTATTAGTGTGGAAAAAACACTTTTTACACTTGTGATAGTGTTGAAAAACCACTTTTCGCACTTGTGTTAGTGTTGAAAAACCACTTTTCGCACTTGTGTTGGTGCAGGAAACCACTTTTGCACTTGTATTAGTGTGGAAAAAACACTTTTTGCACTTGTGATAGTGTTGAAAAACCACTTTTCGCACTTGTGTCAGTGTTGAAAAACCACTTTTCGCACTTGTGTTGGTGCAGGAAACCACTTTTGCACTTGTATTAGTGTGGAAAAACACTTTTTGCACTTGTGATAGTGTTGAAAAACCACTTTTCGCACTTGTGTTAGTGTTGAAAAACCACTTTCCGCACTTGTGTTAGTGTTGAAAAACCACTTTTCGCACTTGTGTTGGTGCAGGAAACCACTTTTGCACTTGTATTAGTGTGGAAAAAACACTTTTTGCACTTGTGATAGTGTGGAAAAACCACTTTTCGCACTTGTGTTAGTGTTGAAAAACCACTTTTCGCACTTGTGTTGGTGCAGGAAACCACTTTTGCACTTGTATTAGTGTGGAAAAAACACTTTTTGCACTTGTGATAGTGTTGAAAAACCACTTTTCGCACTTGTGTTAGTGTTGAAAAACCACTTTCCGCACTTGTGTTAGTGTTGAAAAACCACTTTTCGCACTTGTGTTGGTGCAGGAAACCACTTTTGCACTTGTATTAGTGTGGAAAAAACACTTTTTGCACTTGTGATAGTGTTGAAAAACCACTTTTCGCACTTGTGTTAGTGTTGAAAAACCACTTTTCGCACTTGTGTTGGTGCAGGAAACCACTTTTGCACTTGTATTAGTGTGGAAAAAACACTTTTCGCACTTGTGTTAGTGTTGAAAAACCACTTTTCGCACTTGTGTTAGTGTTGAAAAACGACTTTTCGCACTTGTGTTGGTGCAGGAAACCACTTTTGCACTTGTATTAGTGTGGAAAAACCACTTTTCGCACTTGTGTTAGTGTTGAAAAACCACTTTTCGCACTTGTGTTAGTGTTGAAAAACCACTTTTCGAACTTGTGTTAGTGCAGGAAATCACTTTTGCACTTGTATTAGTGTGGAAAAAACACTTTTTGCACTTGTGATAGTGTTGAAAAACCACTTTTCGCACTTGTATTAGTGTGGAAAAACCACTTTTCGCACTTGTGTTAGTGTTGAAAAACCACTTTTCGCACTTGTGTTAGTGTTGAAAAACCACTTTTCGCACTTGTGTTGGTGCAGGAAACCACTTTTTCACTTGTATTAGTGTGGAAAAAACACTTTTTTCACTTGTGATAGTGTTGAAAAACCACTTTTGGCACTTGTGTTAGTGTTGAAAAACCACTTTTCGCACTTGTGTTAGTGTGGAAAAACCACTTTTCGCACTTGTGTTGGTGCAGGAAACCACTTTTGCACTTGTATTAGTGTGGAAAAACCACTTTTCGCACTTGTGTTAGTGTTGAAAAACCACTTTTCGCACTTGTGTGGGTGCAGGAAACCACTTTTGCGCTTGTATTAGTGTGGAAAAAACACTTTTTGCACTTGTGATAGTGTTGAAAAACGACTTTTCGCACTTGTGCTAGTGTTGAAAAACCACTTTCCGCACTTGTGTTAGTGTTGAAAAACCACTTTTCGCACTTGTGTTGGTGCAGGAAACCACTTTTGCACTTGTATTAGTGTGGAAAAAACACTTTTTACACTTGTGATAGTGTTGAAAAACCACTTTTCGCACTTGTGTTAGTGTTGAAAAACCACTTTTCGCACTTGTGTTGGTGCAGGAAACCACTTTTGCACTTGTATTAGTGTGGAAAAAACACTTTTTGCACTTGTGATAGTGTTGAAAAACCACTTTTCGCACTTGTGTCAGTGTTGAAAAACCACTTTTCGCACTTGTGTTGGTGCAGGAAACCACTTTTGCACTTGTATTAGTGTGGAAAAACACTTTTTGCACTTGTGATAGTGTTGAAAAACCACTTTTCGCACTTGTGTTAGTGTTGAAAAACCACTTTCCACACTTGTGTTAGTGTTGAAAAACCACTTTTCGCACTTGTGTTGGTGCAGGAAACCACTTTTGCACTTGTATTAGTGTGGAAAAAACACTTTTTGCACTTGTGATAGTGTGGAAAAACCACTTTTCGCACTTGTGTTAGTGTTGAAAAACCACTTTTCGCACTTGTGTTGGTGCAGGAAACCACTTTTGCACTTGTATTAGTGTGGAAAAAACACTTTTTGCACTTGTGATAGTGTTGAAAAACCACTTTTCGCACTTGTGTTAGTGTTGAAAAACCACTTTCCGCACTTGTGTTAGTGTTGAAAAACCACTTTTCGCACTTGTGTTGGTGCAGGAAACCACTTTTGCACTTGTATTAGTGTGGAAAAAACACTTTTTGCACTTGTGATAGTGTTGAAAAACCACTTTTCGCACTTGTGTTAGTGTTGAAAAACCACTTTTCGCACTTGTGTTGGTGCAGGAAACCACTTTTGCACTTGTATTAGTGTGGAAAAAACACTTTTCGCACTTGTGTTAGTGTTGAAAAACCACTTTTCGCACTTGTGTTAGTGTTGAAAAACGACTTTTCGCACTTGTGTTGGTGCAGGAAACCACTTTTGCACTTGTATTAGTGTGGAAAAACCACTTTTCGCACTTGTGTTAGTGTTGAAAAACCACTTTTCGCACTTGTGTTGGTGCAGGAAACCACTTTTGCACTTGTATTAGTGTGGAAAAACCACTTTTCGCACTTGTGTTAGTGTTGAAAAACCACTTTTCGCACTTGTGTTAGTGTTGAAAAACCACTTTTCGCACTTGTGTTGGTGCAGGAAACCACTTTTGCACTTGTATTAGTGTGGAAAAAACACTTTTTGCACTTGTGATAGTGTTGAAAAACCACTTTTCGCACTTGTGTTGGTGCAGGAAACCACTTTTGCACTTGTATTAGTGTGGAAAAACACTTTTTGCACTTGTGATAGTGTTGAAAAACCACTTTTGGCACTTGTGTTAGTGTTGAAAAACCACTTTTCGCACGTGTGTTAGTGTGGAAAAACCACTTTTCGCACTTGTGTTGGTGCAGGAAACCACTTTTGCACTTGTATTAGTGTGGAAAAACCACTTTTCGCACTTGTGTTAGTGTTGAAAAACCACTTTTCGCACTTGTGTGGGTGCAGGAAACCACTTTTGCGCTTGTATTAGTGTGGAAAAAACACTTTTTGCACTTGTGATAGTGTTGAAAAACGACTTTTCGCACTTGTGCTAGTGTTGAAAAACCACTTTCCGCACTTGTGTTAGTGTTGAAAAACCACTTTTCGCACTTGTGTTGGTGCAGGAAACCACTTTTGCACTTATATTAGTGTGGAAAAAACACTTTTTACACTTGTGATAGTGTTGAAAAACCACTTTTCGCACTTGTGTTAGTGTTGAAAAACCACTTTTCGCACTTGTGTTGGTGCAGGAAACCACTTTTGCACTTGTATTAGTGTGGAAAAAACACTTTTTGCACTTGTGTTAGTGTTGAAAAACCACTTTTCGCACTTGTGTTGGTGCAGGAAACCACTTTTGCACTTGTATTAGTGTGGAAAAAACACTTTTTTCACTTGTGATAGTGTTGAAAAACCACTTTTGGCACTTGTGTTAGTGTTGAAAAACCACTTTTCGCACTTGTGTTAGTGTGGAAAAACCACTTTTCGCACTTGTGTTGGTGCAGGAAACCACTTTTGCACTTGTATTAGTGTGGAAAAACCACTTTTCGCACTTGTGTTAGTGTTGAAAAACCACTTTTCGCACTTGTGTGGGTGCAGGAAACCACTTTTGCGCTTGTATTAGTGTGGAAAAAACACTTTTTGCACTTGTGATAGTGTTGAAAAACGACTTTTCGCACTTGTGCTAGTGTTGAAAAACCACTTTCCGCACTTGTGTTAGTGTTGAAAAACCACTTTTGGCACTTGTGTTAGTGTTGAAAAACCACTTTTCGCACTTGTGTTAGTGTGGAAAAACCACTTTTCGCACTTGTGTTGGTGCAGGAAACCACTTTTGCACTTGTATTAGTGTGGAAAAACCACTTTTCGCACTTGTGTTAGTGTTGAAAAACCACTTTTCGCACTTGTGTGGGTGCAGGAAACCACTTTTGCGCTTGTATTAGTGTGGAAAAAACACTTTTTGCACTTGTGATAGTGTTGAAAAACGACTTTTCGCACTTGTGCTAGTGTTGAAAAACCACTTTCCGCACTTGTGTTAGTGTTGAAAAACCACTTTTCGCACTTGTGTTGGTGCAGGAAACCACTTTTGCACTTGTATTAGTGTGGAAAAACCACTTTTCGCACTTGTGTTAGTGTTGAAAAACCACTTTTCGCACTTGTGTTAGTGTTGAAAAACCACTTTTCGAACTTGTGTTAGTGCAGGAAATCACTTTTGCACTTGTATTAGTGTGGAAAAAACACTTTTTGCACTTGTGATAGTGTTGAAAAACCACTTTTCGCACTTGTATTAGTGTGGAAAAACCACTTTTCGCACTTGTGTTAGTGTTGAAAAACCACTTTTCGCACTTGTGTTAGTGTTGAAAAACCACTTTTCGCACTTGTGTTGGTGCAGGAAACCACTTTTTCACTTGTATTAGTGTGGAAAAAACACTTTTTTCACTTGTGATAGTGTTGAAAAACCACTTTTGGCACTTGTGTTAGTGTTGAAAAACCACTTTTCGCACTTGTGTTAGTGTGGAAAAACCACTTTTCGCACTTGTGTTGGTGCAGGAAACCACTTTTGCACTTGTATTAGTGTGGAAAAACCACTTTTCGCACTTGTGTTAGTGTTGAAAAACCACTTTTCGCACTTGTGTGGGTGCAGGAAACCACTTTTGCGCTTGTATTAGTGTGGAAAAAACACTTTTTGCACTTGTGATAGTGTTGAAAAACGACTTTTCGCACTTGTGCTAGTGTTGAAAAACCACTTTCCGCACTTGTGTTAGTGTTGAAAAACCACTTTTCGCACTTGTGTTGGTGCAGGAAACCACTTTTGCACTTGTATTAGTGTGGAAAAAACACTTTTTACACTTGTGATAGTGTTGAAAAACCACTTTTCGCACTTGTGTTAGTGTTGAAAAACCACTTTTCGCACTTGTGTTGGTGCAGGAAACCACTTTTGCACTTGTATTAGTGTGGAAAAAACACTTTTTGCACTTGTGATAGTGTTGAAAAACCACTTTTCGCACTTGTGTCAGTGTTGAAAAACCACTTTTCGCACTTGTGTTGGTGCAGGAAACCACTTTTGCACTTGTATTAGTGTGGAAAAACACTTTTTGCACTTGTGATAGTGTTGAAAAACCACTTTTCGCACTTGTGTTAGTGTTGAAAAACCACTTTCCACACTTGTGTTAGTGTTGAAAAACCACTTTTCGCACTTGTGTTGGTGCAGGAAACCACTTTTGCACTTGTATTAGTGTGGAAAAAACACTTTTTGCACTTGTGATAGTGTGGAAAAACCACTTTTCGCACTTGTGTTAGTGTTGAAAAACCACTTTTCGCACTTGTGTTGGTGCAGGAAACCACTTTTGCACTTGTATTAGTGTGGAAAAAACACTTTTTGCACTTGTGATAGTGTTGAAAAACCACTTTTCGCACTTGTGTTAGTGTTGAAAAACCACTTTCCGCACTTGTGTTAGTGTTGAAAAACCACTTTTCGCACTTGTGTTGGTGCAGGAAACCACTTTTGCACTTGTATTAGTGTGGAAAAAACACTTTTTGCACTTGTGATAGTGTTGAAAAACCACTTTTCGCACTTGTGTTAGTGTTGAAAAACCACTTTTCGCACTTGTGTTGGTGCAGGAAACCACTTTTGCACTTGTATTAGTGTGGAAAAAACACTTTTCGCACTTGTGTTAGTGTTGAAAAACCACTTTTCGCACTTGTGTTAGTGTTGAAAAACGACTTTTCGCACTTGTGTTGGTGCAGGAAACCACTTTTGCACTTGTATTAGTGTGGAAAAACCACTTTTCGCACTTGTGTTAGTGTTGAAAAACCACTTTTCGCACTTGTGTTGGTGCAGGAAACCACTTTTGCACTTGTATTAGTGTGGAAAAACCACTTTTCGCACTTGTGTTAGTGTTGAAAAACCACTTTTCGCACTTGTGTTAGTGTTGAAAAACCACTTTTCGCACTTGTGTTGGTGCAGGAAACCACTTTTGCACTTGTATTAGTGTGGAAAAAACACTTTTTGCACTTGTGATAGTGTTGAAAAACCACTTTTCGCACTTGTGTTGGTGCAGGAAACCACTTTTGCACTTGTATTAGTGTGGAAAAACACTTTTTGCACTTGTGATAGTGTTGAAAAACCACTTTTGGCACTTGTGTTAGTGTTGAAAAACCACTTTTCGCACGTGTGTTAGTGTGGAAAAACCACTTTTCGCACTTGTGTTGGTGCAGGAAACCACTTTTGCACTTGTATTAGTGTGGAAAAACCACTTTTCGCACTTGTGTTAGTGTTGAAAAACCACTTTTCGCACTTGTGTGGGTGCAGGAAACCACTTTTGCGCTTGTATTAGTGTGGAAAAAACACTTTTTGCACTTGTGATAGTGTTGAAAAACGACTTTTCGCACTTGTGCTAGTGTTGAAAAACCACTTTCCGCACTTGTGTTAGTGTTGAAAAACCACTTTTCGCACTTGTGTTGGTGCAGGAAACCACTTTTGCACTTATATTAGTGTGGAAAAAACACTTTTTACACTTGTGATAGTGTTGAAAAACCACTTTTCGCACTTGTGTTAGTGTTGAAAAACCACTTTTCGCACTTGTGTTGGTGCAGGAAACCACTTTTGCACTTGTATTAGTGTGGAAAAAACACTTTTTGCACTTGTGATAGTGTTGAAAAACCACTTTTCGCACTTGTGTCAGTGTTGAAAAACCACTTTTCGCACTTGTGTTGGTGCAGGAAACCACTTTTGCACTTGTATTAGTGTGGAAAAACACTTTTTGCACTTGTGATAGTGTTGAAAAACCACTTTTCGCACTTGTGTTAGTGTTGAAAAACCACTTTCCGCACTTGTGTTAGTGTTGAAAAACCACTTTTCGCACTTGTGTTGGTGCAGGAAACCACTTTTGCACTTGTATTAGTGTGGAAAAAACACTTTTTGCACTTGTGATAGTGTGGAAAAACCACTTTTCGCACTTGTGTTAGTGTTGAAAAACCACTTTTCGCACTTGTGTTGGTGCAGGAAACCACTTTTGCACTTGTATTAGTGTGGAAAAAACACTTTTCGCACTTGTGTTAGTGTTGAAAAACCACTTTTTGCACTTGTGTTAGTGTTGAAAAACGACTTTTCGCACTTGTGTTGGTGCAGGAAACCACTTTTGCACTTGTATTAGTGTGGAAAAACCACTTTTCGCACTTGTGTTAGTGTTGAAAAACCACTTTTCGCACTTGTGTTGGTGCAGGAAACCACTTTTGCACTTGTATTAGTGTGGAAAAACCACTTTTCGCACTTGTGTTAGTGTTGAAAAACCACTTTTCGCACTTGTGTTAGTGTTGAAAAACCACTTTTCGCACTTGTGTTGGTGCAGGAAACCACTTTTGCACTTGTATTAGTGTGGAAAAAACACTTTTTGCACTTGTGATAGTGTTGAAAAACCACTTTTCGCACTTGTGTTGGTGCAGGAAACCACTTTTGCACTTGTATTAGTGTGGAAAAACACTTTTTGCACTTGTGATAGTGTTGAAAAACCACTTTTGGCACTTGTGTTAGTGTTGAAAAACCACTTTTCGCACTTGTGTTAGTGTGGAAAAACCACTTTTCGCACTTGTGTTGGTGCAGGAAACCACTTTTGCACTTGTATTAGTGTGGAAAAACCACTTTTCGCACTTGTGTTAGTGTTGAAAAACCACTTTTCGCACTTGTGTGGGTGCAGGAAACCACTTTTGCGCTTGTATTAGTGTGGAAAAAACACTTTTTGCACTTGTGATAGTGTTGAAAAACGACTTTTCGCACTTGTGCTAGTGTTGAAAAACCACTTTCTGCACTTGTGTTAGTGTTGAAAAACCACTTTTCGCACTTGTGTTGGTGCAGGAAACCACTTTTGCACTTGTATTAGTGTGGAAAAAACACTTTTTACACTTGTGATAGTGTTGAAAAACCACTTTTCGCACTTGTGTTAGTGTTGAAAAACCACGTTTCGCACTTGTGTTGGTGCAGGAAACCACTTTTGCACTTGTATTAGTGTGGAAAAAACACTTTTTGCACTTGTGATAGTGTTGAAAAACCACTTTTCGCACTTGTGTCAGTGTTGAAAAACCACTTTTCGCACTTGTGTTGGTGCAGGAAACCACTTTTGCACTTGTATTAGTGTGGAAAAACACTTTTTGCACTTGTGATAGTGTTGAAAAACCACTTTTCGCACTTGTGTTAGTGTTTAAAAACCACTTTCCGCACTTGTGTTAGTGTTGAAAAACCACTTTTCGCACTTGTGTTGGTGCAGGAAACCACTTTTGCACTTGTATTAGTGTGGAAAAAACCCTTTTTGCACTTGTGATAGTGTGGAAAAACCACTTTTCGCACTTGTGTTAGTGTTGAAAAACCACTTTTCGCACTTGTGTTGGTGCAGGAAACCACTTTTGCACTTGTATTAGTGTGGAAAAAACACTTTTTGCACTTGTGATAGTGTTGAAAAACCACTTTTCGCACTTGTGTTAGTGTTGAAAAACCACTTTCCGCACTTGTGTTAGTGTTGAAAAACCACTTTTCGCACTTGTGTTGGTGCAGGAAACCACTTTTGCACTTGTATTAGTGTGGAAAAAACACTTTTTGCACTTGTGATAGTGTTGAAAAACCACTTTTTGCACTTGTGTTAGTGTTGAAAAACCACTTTTCGCACTTGTGTTGGTGCAGGAAACCACTTTTGCACTTGTATTAGTGTGGAAAAAACACTTTTCGCACTTGTGTTAGTGTTGAAAAACCACTTTTCGCACTTGTGTTAGTGTTGAAAAACGACTTTTCGCACTTGTGTTGGTGCAGGAAACCACTTTTGCACTTGTATTAGTGTGGAAAAACCACTTTTCGCACTTGTGTTAGTGTTGAAAAACCACTTTTCGCACTTGTGTTAGTGTTGAAAAACCACTTTTCGAACTTGTGTTAGTGCAGGAAATCACTTTTGCACTTGTATTAGTGTGGAAAAAACACTTTTTGCACTTGTGATAGTGTTGAAAAACCACTTTTCGCACTTGTATTAGTGTGGAAAAACCACTTTTCGCACTTGTGTTAGTGTTGAAAAACCACTTTTCGCACTTGTGTTAGTGTTGAAAAACCACTTTTCGCACTTGTGTTGGTGCAGGAAACCACTTTTTCACTTGTATTAGTGTGGAAAAAACACTTTTTGCACTTGTGATAGTGTTGAAAAACCACTTTTCGCACTTGTGTTAGTGTTGAAAAACCACTTTTCGCACTTGTGTTGGTGCAGGAAACCACTTTTGCACTTGTATTAGTGTGGAAAAAACACTTTTTTCACTTGTGATAGTGTTGAAAAACCACTTTTGGCACTTGTGTTAGTGTTGAAAAACCACTTTTCGCACTTGTGTTAGTGTGGAAAAACCACTTTTCGCACTTGTGTTGGTGCAGGAAACCACTTTTGCACTTGTATTAGTGTGGAAAAACCACTTTTCGCACTTGTGTTAGTGTTGAAAAACCACTTTTCGCACTTGTGTGGGTGCAGGAAACCACTTTTGCGCTTGTATTAGTGTGGAAAAAACACTTTTTGCACTTGTGATAGTGTTGAAAAACGACTTTTCGCACTTGTGCTAGTGTTGAAAAACCACTTTCCGCACTTGTGTTAGTGTTGAAAAACCACTTTTCGCACTTGTGTTGGTGCAGGAAACCACTTTTGCACTTGTATTAGTGTGGAAAAAACACTTTTTACACTTGTGATAGTGTTGAAAAACCACTTTTCGCACTTGTGTTAGTGTTGAAAAACCACTTTTCGCACTTGTGTTGGTGCAGGAAACCACTTTTGCACTTGTATTAGTGTGGAAAAAACACTTTTTGCACTTGTGATAGTGTTGAAAAACCACTTTTCGCACTTGTGTCAGTGTTGAAAAACCACTTTTCGCACTTGTGTTGGTGCAGGAAACCACTTTTGCACTTGTATTAGTGTGGAAAAACACTTTTTGCACTTGTGATAGTGTTGAAAAACCACTTTTCGCACTTGTGTTAGTGTTGAAAAACCACTTTCCGCACTTGTGTTAGTGTTGAAAAACCACTTTTCGCACTTGTGTTGGTGCAGGAAACCACTTTTGCACTTGTATTAGTGTGGAAAAACACTTTTTGCACTTGTGATAGTGTTGAAAAACCACTTTTCGCACTTGTGTTAGTGTTGAAAAACCACTTTCCGCACTTGTGTTAGTGTTGAAAAACCACTTTTCGCACTTGTGTTGGTGCAGGAAACCACTTTTGCACTTGTATTAGTGTGGAAAAAACACTTTTTGCACTTGTGATAGTGTTGAAAAACTACTTTTCGCACTTGTGTTAGTGTTGAAAAACCACTTTTCGCACTTGTGTTGGTGCAGGAAACCACTTTTGCACTTGTATTAGTGTGGAAAAAACACTTTTTGCACTTGTGATAGTGTTGAAAAACCATTTTTCGCACTTGTGTTAGTGTTGAAAAACCACTTTCCGCACTTGTGTTAGTGTTGAAAAACCACTTTTCGCACTTGTGTTGGTGCAGGAAACCACTTTTGCACTTGTATTAGTGTGGAAAAAACACTTTTTGCACTTGTGATAGTGTTGAAAAACCACTTTTCGCACTTGTGTTAGTGTTGAAAAACCACTTTTCGCACTTGTGTTGGTGCAGGAAACCACTTTTGCACTTGTATTAGTGTGGAAAAAACACTTTTTTCACTTGTGATAGTGTTGAAAAACCACTTTTGGCACTTGTGTTAGTGTTGAAAAACCACTTTTCGCACTTGTGTTAGTGTGGAAAAACCACTTTTCGCACTTGTGTTGGTGCAGGAAACCACTTTTGCACTTGTATTAGTGTGGAAAAACCACTTTTCGCACTTGTGTTAGTGTTGAAAAACCACTTTTCGCACTTGTGTGGGTGCAGGAAACCACTTTTGCGCTTGTATTAGTGTGGAAAAAACACTTTTTGCACTTGTGATAGTGTTGAAAAACGACTTTTCGCACTTGTGCTAGTGTTGAAAAACCACTTTCCGCACTTGTGTTAGTGTTGAAAAACCACTTTTCGCACTTGTGTTGGTGCAGGAAACCACTTTTGCACTTGTATTAGTGTGGAAAAAACACTTTTTACACTTGTGATAGTGTTGAAAAACCACTTTTCGCACTTGTGTTAGTGTTGAAAAACCACTTTTCGCACTTGTGTTGGTGCAGGAAACCACTTTTGCACTTGTATTAGTGTGGAAAAAACACTTTTTGCACTTGTGATAGTGTTGAAAAACCACTTTTCGCACTTGTGTCAGTGTTGAAAAACCACTTTTCGCACTTGTGTTGGTGCAGGAAACCACTTTTGCACTTGTATTAGTGTGGAAAAAACACTTTTTGCACTTGTGATAGTGTTGAAAAACCACTTTTCGCACTTGTGTTAGTGTTGAAAAACCACTTTCCGCACTTGTGTTAGTGTTGAAAAACCACTTTTCGCACTTGTGTTGGTGCAGGAAACCACTTTTGCACTTGTATTAGTGTGGAAAAAACCCTTATTGCACTTGTGATAGTGTGGAAAAACCACTTTTCGCACTTGTGTTAGTGTTGAAAAACCACTTTTCGCACTTGTGTTGGTGCAGGAAACCACTTTTGCACTTGTATTAGTGTGGAAAAAACACTTTTTGCACTTGTGATAGTGTTGAAAAACCACTTTTCGCACTTTTGTTAGTGTTGAAAAACCACTTTCCGCACTTGTGTTAGTGTTGAAAAACCACTTTTCGCACTTGTGTTGGTGCAGGAAACCACTTTTGCACTTGTATTAGTGTGGAAAAAACACTTTTTGCACTTGTGATAGTGTTGAAAAACCACTTTTTGCACTTGTGTTAGTGTTGAAAAACCACTTTTCGCACATGTGTTGGTGCAGGAAACCACTTTTGCACTTGTATTAGTGTGGAAAAAACACTTTTCGCACTTGTGTTAGTGTTGAAAAACCACTTTTCGCACTTGTGTTAGTGTTGAAAAACGACTTTTCGCACTTGTGTTGGTGCAGGAAACCACTTTTGCACTTGTATTAGTGTGGAAAAACCACTTTTCGCACTTGTGTTAGTGTTGAAAAACCACTTTTCGCACTTGTGTTAGTGTTGAAAAACCACTTTTCGAACTTGTGTTAGTGCAGGAAATCACTTTTGCACTTGTATTAGTGTGGAAAAAACACTTTTTGCACTTGTGATAGTGTTGAAAAACCACTTTTCGCACTTGTATTAGTGTGGAAAAACCACTTTTCGCACTTGTGTTAGTGTTGAAAAACCACTTTTCGCACTTGTGTTAGTGTTGAAAAACCACTTTTCGCACTTGTGTTGGTGCAGGAAACCACTTTTTCACTTGTATTAGTGTGGAAAAAACACTTTTTGCACTTGTGATAGTGTTGAAAAACCACTTTTCGCACTTGTGTTAGTGTTGAAAAACCACTTTTCGCACTTGTGTTGGTGCAGGAAACCACTTTTGCACTTGTATTAGTGTGGAAAAAACACTTTTTTCACTTGTGATAGTGTTGAAAAACCACTTTTGGCACTTGTGTTAGTGTTGAAAAACCACTTTTCGCACTTGTGTTAGTGTGGAAAAACCACTTTTCGCACTTGTGTTGGTGCAGGAAACCACTTTTGCACTTGTATTAGTGTGGAAAAACCACTTTTCGCACTTGTGTTAGTGTTGAAAAACCACTTTTCACACTTGTGTGGGTGCAGGAAACCACTTTTGCGCTTGTATTAGTGTGGAAAAAACACTTTTTGCACTTGTGATAGTGTTGAAAAACGACTTTTCGCACTTGTGCTAGTGTTGAAAAACCACTTTCCGCACTTGTGTTAGTGTTGAAAAACCACTTTTCGCACTTGTGTTGGTGCAGGAAACCACTTTTGCACTTGTATTAGTGTGGAAAAAACACTTTTTACACTTGTGATAGTGTTGAAAAACCACTTTTCGCACTTGTGTTAGTGTTGAAAAACCACTTTTCGCACTTGTGTTGGTGCAGGAAACCACTTTTGCACTTGTATTAGTGTGGAAAAAACACTTTTTGCACTTGTGATAGTGTTGAAAAACCACTTTTCGCACTTGTGTCAGTGTTGAAAAACCACTTTTCGCACTTGTGTTGGTGCAGGAAACCACTTTTGCACTTGTATTAGTGTGGAAAAACACTTTTTGCACTTGTGATAGTGTTGAAAAACCACTTTTCGCACTTGTGTTAGTGTTGAAAAACCACTTTCCGCACTTGTGTTAGTGTTGAAAAACCACTTTTCGCACTTGTGTTGGTGCAGGAAACCACTTTTGCACTTGTATTAGTGTGGAAAAACACTTTTTGCACTTGTGATAGTGTTGAAAAACCACTTTTCGCACTTGTGTTAGTGTTGAAAAACCACTTTCCGCACTTGTGTTAGTGTTGAAAAACCACTTTTCGCACTTGTGTTGGTGCAGGAAACCACTTTTGCACTTGTATTAGTGTGGAAAAAACACTTTTTGCACTTGTGATAGTGTTGAAAAACTACTTTTCGCACTTGTGTTAGTGTTGAAAAACCACTTTTCGCACTTGTGTTGGTGCAGGAAACCACTTTTGCACTTGTATTAGTGTGGAAAAAACACTTTTTGCACTTGTGATAGTGTTGAAAAACCACTTTTCGCACTTGTGTTAGTGTTGAAAAACCACTTTCCGCACTTGTGTTAGTGTTGAAAAACCACTTTTCGCACTTGTGTTGGTGCAGGAAACCACTTTTGCACTTGTATTAGTGTGGAAAAAACACTTTTTGCACTTGTGATAGTGTTGAAAAACCACTTTTCGCACTTGTGTTAGTGTTGAAAAACCACTTTTCGCACTTGTGTTGGTGCAGGAAACCACTTTTGCACTTGTATTAGTGTGGAAAAAACACTTTTTTCACTTGTGATAGTGTTGAAAAACCACTTTTGGCACTTGTGTTAGTGTTGAAAAACCACTTTTCGCACTTGTGTTAGTGTGGAAAAACCACTTTTCGCACTTGTGTTGGTGCAGGAAACCACTTTTGCACTTGTATTAGTGTGGAAAAACCACTTTTCGCACTTGTGTTAGTGTTGAAAAACCACTTTTCGCACTTGTGTGGGTGCAGGAAACCACTTTTGCGCTTGTATTAGTGTGGAAAAAACACTTTTTGCACTTGTGATAGTGTTGAAAAACGACTTTTCGCACTTGTGCTAGTGTTGAAAAACCACTTTCCGCACTTGTGTTAGTGTTGAAAAACCACTTTTCGCACTTGTGTTGGTGCAGGAAACCACTTTTGCACTTGTATTAGTGTGGAAAAAACACTTTTTACACTTGTGATAGTGTTGAAAAACCACTTTTCGCACTTGTGTTAGTGTTGAAAAACCACTTTTCGCACTTGTGTTGGTGCAGGAAACCACTTTTGCACTTGTATTAGTGTGGAAAAAACACTTTTTGCACTTGTGATAGTGTTGAAAAACCACTTTTCGCACTTGTGTCAGTGTTGAAAAACCACTTTTCGCACTTGTGTTGGTGCAGGAAACCACTTTTGCACTTGTATTAGTGTGGAAAAACACTTTTTGCACTTGTGATAGTGTTGAAAAACCACTTTTCGCACTTGTGTTAGTGTTGAAAAACCACTTTCCGCACTTGTGTTAGTGTTGAAAAACCACTTTTCGCACTTGTGTTGGTGCAGGAAACCACTTTTGCACTTGTATTAGTGTGGAAAAAACACTTTTTGCACTTGTGATAGTGTGGAAAAACCACTTTTCGCACTTGTGTTGGTGCAGGAAACCACTTTTGCACTTGTATTAGTGTGGAAAAAACACTTTTTGCACTTGTGATAGTGTTGAAAAACCACTTTTCGCACTTGTGTTAGTGTTGAAAAACCACTTTCCGCACTTGTGTTAGTGTTGAAAAACCACTTTTCGCACTTGTGTTGGTGCAGGAAACCACTTTTGCACTTGTATTAGTGTGGAAAAAACACTTTTTGCACTTGTGATAGTGTTGAAAAACCACTTTTCGCACTTGTGTTGGTGCAGGAAACCACTTTTGCACTTGTATTAGTGTGGAAAAAACACTTTTTGCACTTGTGATAGTGTTGAAAAACCACTTTTCGCACTTGTGTTAGTGTTGAAAAACCACTTTCCGCACTTGTGTTAGTGTTGAAAAACCACTTTTCGCACTTGTGTTGGTGCAGGAAACCACTTTTGCACTTGTATTAGTGTGGAAAAAACACTTTTTGCACTTGTGATAGTGTTGAAAAACCACTTTTCGCACTTGTGTTAGTGTTGAAAAACCACTTTTCGCACTTGTGTTGGTGCAGGAAACCACTTTTGCACTTGTATTAGTGTGGAAAAAACACTTTTCGCACTTGTGTTAGTGTTGAAAAACCACTTTTCGCACTTGTGTTAGTGTTGAAAAACGACTTTTCGCACTTGTGTTGGTGCAGGAAACCACTTTTGCACTTGTATTAGTGTGGAAAAACCACTTTTCGCACTTGTGTTAGTGTTGAAAAACCACTTTTCGCACTTGTGTTAGTGTTGAAAAACCACTTTTCGAACTTGTGTTAGTGCAGGAAATCACTTTTGCACTTGTATTAGTGTGGAAAAAACACTTTTTGCACTTGTGATAGTGTTGAAAAACCACTTTTCGCACTTGTATTAGTGTGGAAAAACCACTTTTCGCACTTGTGTTAGTGTTGAAAAACCACTTTTCGCACTTGTGTTAGTGTTGAAAAACCACTTTTCGCACTTGTGTTGGTGCAGGAAACCACTTTTTCACTTGTATTAGTGTGGAAAAAACACTTTTTGCACTTGTGATAGTGTTGAAAAACCACTTTTCGCACTTGTGTTAGTGTTGAAAAACCACTTTTCGCACTTGTGTTGGTGCAGGAAACCACTTTTGCACTTGTATTAGTGTGGAAAAAACACTTTTTTCACTTGTGATAGTGTTGAAAAACCACTTTTGGCACTTGTGTTAGTGTTGAAAAACCACTTTTCGCACTTGTGTTAGTGTGGAAAAACCACTTTTCGCACTTGTGTTGGTGCAGGAAACCACTTTTGCACTTGTATTAGTGTGGAAAAACCACTTTTCGCACTTGTGTTAGTGTTGAAAAACCACTTTTCGCACTTGTGTGGGTGCAGGAAACCACTTTTGCGCTTGTATTAGTGTGGAAAAAACACTTTTTGCACTTGTGATAGTGTTGAAAAACGACTTTTCGCACTTGTGCTAGTGTTGAAAAACCACTTTCCGCACTTGTGTTAGTGTTGAAAAACCACTTTTCGCACTTGTGTTGGTGCAGGAAACCACTTTTGCACTTGTATTAGTGTGGAAAAAACACTTTTTACACTTGTGATAGTGTTGAAAAACCACTTTTGGCACTTGTGTTAGTGTTGAAAAACCACTTTTCGCACTTGTGTTAGTGTGGAAAAACCACTTTTCGCACTTGTGTTGGTGCAGGAAACCACTTTTGCACTTGTATTAGTGTGGAAAAACCACTTTTCGCACTTGTGTTAGTGTTGAAAAACCACTTTTCGCACTTGTGTGGGTGCAGGAAACCACTTTTGCGCTTGTATTAGTGTGGAAAAAACACTTTTTGCACTTGTGATAGTGTTGAAAAACGACTTTTCGCACTTGTGCTAGTGTTGAAAAACCACTTTCCGCACTTGTGTTAGTGTTGAAAAACCACTTTTCGCACTTGTGTTGGTGCAGGAAACCACTTTTGCACTTGTATTAGTGTGGAAAAAACACTTTTTACACTTGTGATAGTGTTGAAAAACCACTTTTCGCACTTGTGTTAGTGTTGAAAAACCACTTTTCGCACTTGTGTTGGTGCAGGAAACCACTTTTGCACTTGTATTAGTGTGGAAAAAACACTTTTTGCACTTGTGATAGTGTTGAAAAACCACTTTTCGCACTTGTGTCAGTGTTGAAAAACCACTTTTCGCACTTGTGTTGGTGCAGGAAACCACTTTTGCACTTGTATTAGTGTGGAAAAACACTTTTTGCACTTGTGATAGTGTTGAAAAACCACTTTTCGCACTTGTGTTAGTGTTGAAAAACCACTTTCCGCACTTGTGTTAGTGTTGAAAAACCACTTTTCGCACTTGTGTTGGTGCAGGAAACCACTTTTGCACTTGTATTAGTGTGGAAAAAACACTTTTTGCACTTGTGATAGTGTGGAAAAACCACTTTTCGCACTTGTGTTAGTGTTGAAAAACCACTTTTCGCACTTGTGTTGGTGCAGGAAACCACTTTTGCACTTGTATTAGTGTGGAAAAAACACTTTTTGCACTTGTGATAGTGTTGAAAAACCACTTTTCGCACTTGTGTTAGTGTTGAAAAACCACTTTCCGCACTTGTGTTAGTGTTGAAAAACCACTTTTCGCACTTGTGTTGGTGCAGGAAACCACTTTTGCACTTGTATTAGTGTGGAAAAAACACTTTTTGCACTTGTGATAGTGTTGAAAAACCACTTTTCGCACTTGTGTTAGTGTTGAAAAACCACTTTTCGCACTTGTGTTGGTGCAGGAAACCACTTTTGCACTTGTATTAGTGTGGAAAAAACACTTTTCGCACTTGTGTTAGTGTTGAAAAACCACTTTTCGCACTTGTGTTAGTGTTGAAAAACGACTTTTCGCACTTGTGTTGGTGCAGGAAACCACTTTTGCACTTGTATTAGTGTGGAAAAACCACTTTTCGCACTTGTGTTAGTGTTGAAAAACCACTTTTCGCACTTGTGTTAGTGTTGAAAAACCACTTTTCGAACTTGTGTTAGTGCAGGAAATCACTTTTGCACTTGTATTAGTGTGGAAAAAACACTTTTTGCACTTGTGATAGTGTTGAAAAACCACTTTTCGCACTTGTATTAGTGTGGAAAAACCACTTTTCGCACTTGTGTTAGTGTTGAAAAACCACTTTTCGCACTTGTGTTAGTGTTGAAAAACCACTTTTCGCACTTGTGTTGGTGCAGGAAACCACTTTTTCACTTGTATTAGTGTGGAAAAAACACTTTTTTCACTTGTGATAGTGTTGAAAAACCACTTTTGGCACTTGTGTTAGTGTTGAAAAACCACTTTTCGCACTTGTGTTAGTGTGGAAAAACCACTTTTCGCTCTTGTGTTGGTGCAGGAAACCACTTTTGCACTTGTATTAGTGTGGAAAAACCACTTTTCGCACTTGTGTTAGTGTTGAAAAACCACTTTTCGCACTTGTGTGGGTGCAGGAAACCACTTTTGCGCTTGTATTAGTGTGGAAAAAACACTTTTTGCACTTGTGATAGTGTTGAAAAACCACTTTTCGCACTTGTATTAGTGTGGAAAAACCACTTTTCGCACTTGTGTTAGTGTTGAAAAACCACTTTTCGCACTTGTGTTAGTGTTGAAAAACCACTTTTCGCACTTGTGTTGGTGCAGGAAACCACTTTTTCACTTGTATTAGTGTGGAAAAAACACTTTTTTCACTTGTGATAGTGTTGAAAAACCACTTTTGGCACTTGTGTTAGTGTTGAAAAACCACTTTTCGCACTTGTGTTAGTGTGGAAAAACCACTTTTCGCTCTTGTGTTGGTGCAGGAAACCACTTTTGCACTTGTATTAGTGTGGAAAAACCACTTTTCGCACTTGTGTTAGTGTTGAAAAACCACTTTTCGCACTTGTGTGGGTGCAGGAAACCACTTTTGCGCTTGTATTAGTGTGGAAAAAACACTTTTTGCACTTGTGATAGTGTTGAAAAACGACTTTTCGCACTTGTGCTAGTGTTGAAAAACCACTTTCCGCACTTGTGTTAGTGTTGAAAAACCACTTTTCGCACTTGTGTTGGTGCAGGAAACCACTTTTGCACTTGTATTAGTGTGGAAAAAACACTTTTTACACTTGTGATAGTGTTGAAAAACCACTTTTCGCACTTGTGTTAGTGTTGAAAAACCACTTTTCGCACTTGTGTTGGTGCAGGAAACCACTTTTGCACTTGTATTAGTGTGGAAAAAACACTTTTTGCACTTGTGATAGTGTTGAAAAACCACTTTTCGCACTTGTGTCAGTGTTGAAAAACCACTTTTCGCACTTGTGTTGGTGCAGGAAACCACTTTTGCACTTGTATTAGTGTGGAAAAACACTTTTTGCACTTGTGATAGTGTTGAAAAACCACTTTTCGCACTTGTGTTAGTGTTGAAAAACCACTTTCCGCACTTGTGTTAGTGTTGAAAAACCACTTTTCGCATTTGTGTTGGTGCAGGAAACCACTTTTGCACTTGTATTAGTGTGGAAAAAACACTTTTTGCACTTGTGATAGTGTGGAAAAACCACTTTTCGCACTTGTGTTAGTGTTGAAAAACCACTTTTCGCACTTGTGTTGGTGCAGGAAACCACTTTTGCACTTGTATTAGTGTGGAAAAAACACTTTTTGCACTTGTGATAGTGTTGAAAAACCACTTTTCGCACTTGTGTTAGTGTTGAAAAACCACTTTCCGCACTTGTGTTAGTGTTGAAAAACCACTTTTCGCACTTGTGTTGGTGCAGGAAACCACTTTTGCACTTGTATTAGTGTGGAAAAAACACTTTTTGCACTTGTGATAGTGTTGAAAAACCACTTTTCGCACTTGTGTTAGTGTTGAAAAACCACTTTTCGCACTTGTGTTGGTGCAGGAAACCACTTTTACACTTGTATTAGTGTGGAAAAAACACTTTTCGCACTTGTGTTAGTGTTGAAAAACCACTTTTCGCACTTGTGTTAGTGTTGAAAAACGACTTTTCGCACTTGTGTTGGTGCAGGAAACCACTTTTGCACTTGTATTAGTGTGGAAAAACCACTTTTCGCACTTGTGTTAGTGTTGAAAAACCACTTTCCGCACTTGTGTTAGTGTTGAAAAACCACTTTTCGCACTTGTGTTGGTGCAGGAAACCACTTTTGCACTTGTATTAGTGTGGAAAAAACACTT
Organism: Myxine glutinosa; assembly: GCF_964187855.1. NCBI lineage: Eukaryota > Metazoa > Chordata > Myxini > Myxiniformes > Myxinidae > Myxine > Myxine glutinosa. The sequence continues at coordinate 44,807 of NW_027617955.1, read as the reverse complement.
TTTGCACTTGTGATAGTGTTGAAAAACCACTTTTCGCACTTGTGTTAGTGTTGAAAAACCACTTTTCGCACTTGTGTTGGTGCAGGAAACCACTTTTGCACTTGTATTAGTGTGGAAAAAACACTTTTCGCACTTGTGTTAGTGTTGAAAAACCACTTTTCGCACTTGTGTTAGTGTTGAAAAACGACTTTTCGCACTTGTGTTGGTGCAGGAAACCACTTTTGCACTTGTATTAGTGTGGAAAAACCACTTTTCGCACTTGTGTTAGTGTTGAAAAACCACTTTTCGCACTTGTGTTAGTGTTGAAAAACCACTTTTCAAACTTGTGTTAGTGCAGGAAATCACTTTTGCACTTGTATTAGTGTGGAAAAAACACTTTTTGCACTTGTGATAGTGTTGAAAAACCACTTTTCGCACTTGTATTAGTGTGGAAAAACCACTTTTCGCACTTGTGTTAGTGTTGAAAAACCACTTTTCGCACTTGTGTTAGTGTTGAAAAACCACTTTTCGCACTTGTGTTGGTGCAGGAAACCACTTTTTCACTTGTATTAGTGTGGAAAAAACACTTTTTGCACTTGTGATAGTGTTGAAAAACCACTTTTCGCACTTGTGTTAGTGTTGAAAAACCACTTTTCGCACTTGTGTTGGTGCAGGAAACCACTTTTGCACTTGTATTAGTGTGGAAAAAACACTTTTTTCACTTGTGATAGTGTTGAAAAACCACTTTTGGCACTTGTGTTAGTGTTGAAAAACCACTTTTCGCACTTGTGTTAGTGTGGAAAAACCACTTTTCGCACTTGTGTTGGTGCAGGAAACCACTTTTGCACTTGTATTAGTGTGGAAAAACCACTTTTCGCACTTGTGTTAGTGTTGAAAAACCACTTTTCGCACTTGTGTGGGTGCAGGAAACCACTTTTGCGCTTGTATTAGTGTGGAAAAAACACTTTTTGCACTTGTGATAGTGTTGAAAAACGACTTTTCGCACTTGTGCTAGTGTTGAAAAACCACTTTCCGCACTTGTGTTAGTGTTGAAAAACCACTTTTCGCACTTGTGTTGGTGCAGGAAACCACTTTTGCACTTGTATTAGTGTGGAAAAAACACTTTTTACACTTGTGATAGTGTTGAAAAACCACTTTTGGCACTTGTGTTAGTGTTGAAAAACCACTTTTCGCACTTGTGTTAGTGTGGAAAAACCACTTTTCGCACTTGTGTTGGTGCAGGAAACCACTTTTGCACTTGTATTAGTGTGGAAAAACCACTTTTCGCACTTGTGTTAGTGTTGAAAAACCACTTTTCGCACTTGTGTGGGTGCAGGAAACCACTTTTGTGCTTGTATTAGTGTGGAAAAAACACTTTTTGCACTTGTGATAGTGTTGAAAAACGACTTTTCGCACTTGTGCTAGTGTTGAAAAACCACTTTCCGCACTTGTGTTAGTGTTGAAAAACCACTTTTCGCACTTGTGTTGGTGCAGGAAACCACTTTTGCACTTGTATTAGTGTGGAAAAAACACTTTTTACACTTGTGATAGTGTTGAAAAACCACTTTTCGCACTTGTGTTAGTGTTGAAAAACCACTTTTCGCACTTGTGTTGGTGCAGGAAACCACTTTTGCACTTGTATTAGTGTGGAAAAAACACTTTTTGCACTTGTGATAGTGTTGAAAAACCACTTTTCGCACTTGTGTCAGTGTTGAAAAACCACTTTTCGCACTTGTGTTGGTGCAGGAAACCACTTTTGCACTTGTATTAGTGTGGAAAAACACTTTTTGCACTTGTGATAGTGTTGAAAAACCACTTTTCGCACTTGTGTTAGTGTTGAAAAACCACTTTCCGCACTTGTGTTAGTGTTGAAAAACCACTTTTCGCACTTGTGTTGGTGCAGGAAACCACTTTTGCACTTGTATTAGTGTGGAAAAAACACTTTTTGCACTTGTGATAGTGTGGAAAAACCACTTTTCGCACTTGTGTTAGTGTTGAAAAACCACTTTTCGCACTTGTGTTGGTGCAGGAAACCACTTTTGCACTTGTATTAGTGTGGAAAAAACACTTTTTGCACTTGTGATAGTGTTGAAAAACCACTTTTCGCACTTGTGTTAGTGTTGAAAAACCACTTTCCGCACTTGTGTTAGTGTTGAAAAACCACTTTTCGCACTTGTGTTGGTGCAGGAAACCACTTTTGCACTTGTATTAGTGTGGAAAAAACACTTTTTGCACTTGTGATAGTGTTGAAAAACCACTTTTCGCACTTGTGTTAGTGTTGAAAAACCACTTTTCGCACTTGTGTTGGTGCAGGAAACCACTTTTGCACTTGTATTAGTGTGGAAAAAACACTTTTCGCACTTGTGTTAGTGTTGAAAAACCACTTTTCGCACTTGTGTTAGTGTTGAAAAACGACTTTTCGCACTTGTGTTGGTGCAGGAAACCACTTTTGCACTTGTATTAGTGTGGAAAAACCACTTTTCGCACTTGTGTTAGTGTTGAAAAACCACTTTTCGCACTTGTGTTAGTGTTGAAAAACCACTTTTCGAACTTGTGTTAGTGCAGGAAATCACTTTTGCACTTGTATTAGTGTGGAAAAAACACTTTTTGCACTTGTGATAGTGTTGAAAAACCACTTTTCGCACTTGTATTAGTGTGGAAAAACCACTTTTCGCACTTGTGTTAGTGTTGAAAAACCACTTTTCGCACTTGTGTTAGTGTTGAAAAACCACTTTTCGCACTTGTGTTGGTGCAGGAAACCACTTTTTCACTTGTATTAGTGTGGAAAAAACACTTTTTTCACTTGTGATAGTGTTGAAAAACCACTTTTGGCACTTGTGTTAGTGTTGAAAAACCACTTTTCGCACTTGTGTTAGTGTGGAAAAACCACTTTTCGCACTTGTGTTGGTGCAGGAAACCACTTTTGCACTTGTATTAGTGTGGAAAAAACACTTTTTTCACTTGTGATAGTGTGGAAAAACCACTTTTCGCACTTGTGTTAGTGTTGAAAAACCACTTTTCGCACTTGTGTTGGTGCAGGAAACCACTTTTGCACTTGTATTAGTGTGGAAAAAACACTTTTTTCACTTGTGATAGTGTTGAAAAACCACTTTTGGCACTTGTGTTAGTGTTGAAAAACCACTTTTCGCACTTGTGTTAGTGTGGAAAAACCACTTTTCGCACTTGTGTTGGTGCAGGAAACCACTTTTGCACTTGTATTAGTGTGGAAAAAACACTTTTTTCACTTGTGTTAGTGTTGAAAAACCACTTTTCGCACTTGTGTTAGTGTTGAAAAACCACTTTTCGCACTTGTGTTGGTGCAGGAAACCACTTTTTCACTTGTATTAGTGTGGAAAAAACACTTTTTTCACTTGTGATAGTGTGGAAAAACCACTTTTCGCACTTGTGTTAGTGTTGAAAAACCACTTTTCGCACTTGTGTGGGTGCAGGAAACCACTTTTGCGCTTGTATTAGTGTGGAAAAAACACTTTTTGCACTTGTGATAGTGTTGAAAAACGACTTTTCGCACTTGTGCTAGTGTTGAAAAACCACTTTCCGCACTTGTGTTAGTGTTGAAAAACCACTTTTCGCACTTGTGTTGGTGCAGGAAACCACTTTTGCACTTGTATTAGTGTGGAAAAAACACTTTTTACACTTGTGATAGTGTTGAAAAACCACTTTTCGCACTTGTGTTAGTGTTGAAAAACCACTTTTCGCACTTGTGTTGGTGCAGGAAACCACTTTTGCACTTGTATTAGTGTGGAAAAAACACTTTTTGCACTTGTGATAGTGTTGAAAAACCACTTTTCGCACTTGTGTCAGTGTTGAAAAACCACTTTTCGCACTTGTGTTGGTGCAGGAAACCACTTTTGCACTTGTATTAGTGTGGAAAAACACTTTTTGCACTTGTGATAGTGTTGAAAAACCACTTTTCGCACTTGTGTTAGTGTTGAAAAACCACTTTCCGCACTTGTGTTAGTGTTGAAAAACCACTTTTCGCACTTGTGTTGGTGCAGGAAACCACTTTTGCACTTGTATTAGTGTGGAAAAAACACTTTTTGCACTTGTGATAGTGTGGAAAAACCACTTTTCGCACTTGTGTTAGTGTTGAAAAACCACTTTTCGCACTTGTGTTGGTGCAGGAAACCACTTTTGCACTTGTATTAGTGTGGAAAAAACACTTTTTGCACTTGTGATAGTGTTGAAAAACCACTTTTCGCACTTGTGTTAGTGTTGAAAAACCACTTTCCGCACTTGTGTTAGTGTTGAAAAACCACTTTTCGCACTTGTGTTGGTGCAGGAAACCACTTTTGCACTTGTATTAGTGTGGAAAAAACACTTTTTGCACTTGTGATAGTGTTGAAAAACCACTTTTCGCACTTGTGTTAGTGTTGAAAAACCACTTTTCGCACTTGTGTTGGTGCAGGAAACCACTTTTGCACTTGTATTAGTGTGGAAAAAACACTTTTCGCACTTGTGTTAGTGTTGAAAAACCACTTTTCGCACTTGTGTTAGTGTTGAAAAACGACTTTTCGCACTTGTGTTGGTGCAGGAAACCACTTTTGCACTTGTATTAGTGTGGAAAAACCACTTTTCGCACTTGTGTTAGTGTTGAAAAACCACTTTTCGCACTTGTGTTGGTGCAGGAAACCACTTTTGCACTTGTATTAGTGTGGAAAAACCACTTTTCGCACTTGTGTTAGTGTTGAAAAACCACTTTTCGCACTTGTGTTAGTGTTGAAAAACCACTTTTCGCACTTGTGTTGGTGCAGGAAACCACTTTTGCACTTGTATTAGTGTGGAAAAAACACTTTTTGCACTTGTGATAGTGTTGAAAAACCACTTTTCGCACTTGTGTTGGTGCAGGAAACCACTTTTGCACTTGTATTAGTGTGGAAAAACACTTTTTGCACTTGTGATAGTGTTGAAAAACCACTTTTGGCACTTGTGTTAGTGTTGAAAAACCACTTTTCGCACTTGTGTTAGTGTGGAAAAACCACTTTTCGCACTTGTGTTGGTGCAGGAAACCACTTTTGCACTTGTATTAGTGTGGAAAAACCACTTTTCGCACTTGTGTTAGTGTTGAAAAACCACTTTTCGCACTTGTGTGGGTGCAGGAAACCACTTTTGCGCTTGTATTAGTGTGGAAAAAACACTTTTTGCACTTGTGATAGTGTTGAAAAACGACTTTTCGCACTTGTGCTAGTGTTGAAAAACCACTTTCCGCACTTGTGTTAGTGTTGAAAAACCACTTTTCGCACTTGTGTTGGTGCAGGAAACCACTTTTGCACTTGTATTAGTGTGGAAAAAACACTTTTTACACTTGTGATAGTGTTGAAAAACCACTTTTCGCACTTGTGTTAGTGTTGAAAAACCACTTTTCGCACTTGTGTTGGTGCAGGAAACCACTTTTGCACTTGTATTAGTGTGGAAAAAACACTTTTTGCACTTGTGATAGTGTTGAAAAACCACTTTTCGCACTTGTGTCAGTGTTGAAAAACCACTTTTCGCACTTGTGTTGGTGCAGGAAACCACTTTTGCACTTGTATTAGTGTGGAAAAACACTTTTTGCACTTGTGATAGTGTTGAAAAACCACTTTTCGCACTTCTGTTAGTGTTGAAAAACCACTTTCCGCACTTGTGTTAGTGTTGAAAAACCACTTTTCGCACTTGTGTTGGTGCAGGAAACCACTTTTGCACTTGTATTAGTGTGGAAAAAACACTTTTTGCACTTGTGATAGTGTGGAAAAACCACTTTTCGCACTTGTGTTAGTGTTGAAAAACCACTTTTCGCACTTGTGTTGGTGCAGGAAACCACTTTTGCACTTGTATTAGTGTGGAAAAAACACTTTTCGCACTTGTGTTAGTGTTGAAAAACACTTTTTGCACTTGTGTTAGTGTTGAAAAACGACTTTTCGCACTTGTGTTGGTGCAGGAAACCACTTTTGCACTTGTATTAGTGTGGAAAAACCACTTTTCGCACTTGTGTTAGTGTTGAAAAACCACTTTTCGCACTTGTGTTGGTGCAGGAAACCACTTTTGCACTTGTATTAGTGTGGAAAAACCACTTTTCGCACTTGTGTTAGTGTTGAAAAACCACTTTTCGCACTTGTGTTAGTGTTGAAAAACCACTTTTCGCACTTGTGTTGGTGCAGGAAACCACTTTTGCACTTGTATTAGTGTGGAAAAAACACTTTTTGCACTTGTGATAGTGTTGAAAAACCACTTTTCGCACTTGTGTTGGTGCAGGAAACCACTTTTGCACTTGTATTAGTGTGGAAAAACACTTTTTGCACTTGTGATAGTGTTGAAAAACCACTTTTGGCACTTGTGTTAGTGTTGAAAAACCACTTTTCGCACTTGTGTTAGTGTGGAAAAACCACTTTTCGCACTTGTGTTGGTGCAGGAAACCACTTTTGCACTTGTATTAGTGTGGAAAAACCACTTTTCGCACTTGTGTTAGTGTTGAAAAACCACTTTTCGCACTTGTGTGGGTGCAGGAAACCACTTTTGCGCTTGTATTAGTGTGGAAAAAACACTTTTTGCACTTGTGATAGTGTTGAAAAACGACTTTTCGCACTTGTGCTAGTGTTGAAAAACCACTTTCCGCACTTGTGTTAGTGTTGAAAAACCACTTTTCGCACTTGTGTTGGTGCAGGAAACCACTTTTGCACTTGTATTAGTGTGGAAAAAACACTTTTTACACTTGTGATAGTGTTGAAAAACCACTTTTCGCACTTGTGTTAGTGTTGAAAAACCACTTTTCGCACTTGTGTTGGTGCAGGAAACCACTTTTGCACTTGTATTAGTGTGGAAAAAACACTTTTTGCACTTGTGATAGTGTTGAAAAACCACTTTTCGCACTTGTGTCAGTGTTGAAAAACCACTTTTCGCACTTGTGTTGGTGCAGGAAACCACTTTTGCACTTGTATTAGTGTGGAAAAACACTTTTTGCACTTGTGATAGTGTTGAAAAACCACTTTTCGCACTTGTGTTAGTGTTGAAAAACCACTTTCCGCACTTGTGTTAGTGTTGAAAAACCACTTTTCGCACTTGTGTTGGTGCAGGAAACCACTTTTGCACTTGTATTAGTGTGGAAAAAACCCTTTTTGCACTTGTGATAGTGTGGAAAAACCACTTTTCGCACTTGTGTTAGTGTTGAAAAACCACTTTTCGCACTTGTGTTGGTGCAGGAAACCACTTTTGCACTTGTATTAGTGTGGAAAAAACACTTTTTGCACTTGTGATAGTGTTGAAAAACCACTTTTCGCACTTGTGTTAGTGTTGAAAAACCACTTTCCGCACTTGTGTTAGTGTTGAAAAACCACTTTTCGCACTTGTGTTGGTGCAGGAAACCACTTTTGCACTTGTATTAGTGTGGAAAAAACACTTTTTGCACTTGTGATAGTGTTGAAAAACCACTTTTTGCACTTGTGTTAGTGTTGAAAAACCACTTTTCGCACTTGTGTTGGTGCAGGAAACCACTTTTGCACTTGTATTAGTGTGGAAAAAACACTTTTCGCACTTGTGTTAGTGTTGAAAAACCACTTTTCGCACTTGTGTTAGTGTTGAAAAACGACTTTTCGCACTTGTGTTGGTGCAGGAAACCACTTTTGCACTTGTATTAGTGTGGAAAAACCACTTTTCGCACTTGTGTTAGTGTTGAAAAACCACTTTTCGCACTTGTGTTAGTGTTGAAAAACCACTTTTCGAACTTGTGTTAGTGCAGGAAATCACTTTTGCACTTGTATTAGTGTGGAAAAAACACTTTTTGCACTTGTGATAGTGTTGAAAAACCACTTTTCGCACTTGTATTAGTGTGGAAAAACCACTTTTCGCACTTGTGTTAGTGTTGAAAAACCACTTTTCGCACTTGTGTTAGTGTTGAAAAACCACTTTTCGCACTTGTGTTGGTGCAGGAAACCACTTTTTCACTTGTATTATTGTGGAAAAAACACTTTTTGCACTTGTGATAGTGTTGAAAAACCACTTTTCGCACTTGTGTTAGTGTTGAAAAACCACTTTTCGCACTTGTGTTGGTGCAGGAAACCACTTTTGCACTTGTATTAGTGTGGAAAAAACACTTTTTTCACTTGTGATAGTGTTGAAAAACCACTTTTGGCACTTGTGTTAGTGTTGAAAAACCACTTTTCGCACTTGTGTTAGTGTGGAAAAACCACTTTTCGCACTTGTGTTGGTGCAGGAAACCACTTTTGCACTTGTATTAGTGTGGAAAAACCACTTTTCGCACTTGTGTTAGTGTTGAAAAACCACTTTTCGCACTTGTGTGGGTGCAGGAAACCACTTTTGCGCTTGTATTAGTGTGGAAAAAACACTTTTTGCACTTGTGATAGTGTTGAAAAACGACTTTTCGCACTTGTGCTAGTGTTGAAAAACCACTTTCCGCACTTGTGTTAGTGTTGAAAAACCACTTTTCGCACTTGTGTTGGTGCAGGAAACCACTTTTGCACTTGTATTAGTGTGGAAAAAACACTTTTTACACTTGTGATAGTGTTGAAAAACCACTTTTCGCACTTGTGTTAGTGTTGAAAAACCACTTTTCGCACTTGTGTTGGTGCAGGAAACCACTTTTGCACTTGTATTAGTGTGGAAAAAACACTTTTTGCACTTGTGATAGTGTTGAAAAACCACTTTTCGCACTTGTGTCAGTGTTGAAAAACCACTTTTCGCACTTGTGTTGGTGCAGGAAACCACTTTTGCACTTGTATTAGTGTGGAAAAACACTTTTTGCACTTGTGATAGTGTTGAAAAACCACTTTTCGCACTTGTGTTAGTGTTGAAAAACCACTTTCCGCACTTGTGTTAGTGTTGAAAAACCACTTTTTGCACTTGTGTTGGTGCAGGAAACCACTTTTGCACTTGTATTAGTGTGGAAAAAACACTTTTTGCACTTGTGATAGTGTGGAAAAACCACTTTTCGCACTTGTGTTAGTGTTGAAAAACCACTTTTCGCACTTGTGTTGGTGCAGGAAACCACTTTTGCACTTGTATTAGTGTGGAAAAAACACTTTTTGCACTTGTGATAGTGTTGAAAAACCACTTTTCGCACTTGTGTTAGTGTTGAAAAACCACTTTCCGCACTTGTGTTAGTGTTGAAAAACCACTTTTCGCACTTGTGTTGGTGCAGGAAACCACTTTTGCACTTGTATTAGTGTGGAAAAAACACTTTTTGCACTTGTGATAGTGTTGAAAAACCACTTTTCGCACTTGTGTTAGTGTTGAAAAACCACTTTTCGCACTTGTGTTGGTGCAGGAAACCACTTTTGCACTTGTATTAGTGTGGAAAAAACACTTTTCGCACTTGTGTTAGTGTTGAAAAACCACTTTTCGCACTTGTGTTAGTGTTGAAAAACGACTTTTCGCACTTGTGTTGGTGCAGGAAACCACTTTTGCACTTGTATTAGTGTGGAAAAACCACTTTTCGCACTTGTGTTAGTGTTGAAAAACCACTTTTCGCACTTGTGTTGGTGCAGGAAACCACTTTTGCACTTGTATTAGTGTGGAAAAACCACTTTTCGCACTTGTGTTAGTGTTGAAAAACCACTTTTCGCACTTGTGTTAGTGTTGAAAAACCACTTTTCGCACTTGTGTTGGTGCAGGAAACCACTTTTGCACTTGTATTAGTGTGGAAAAAACACTTTTTGCACTTGTGATAGTGTTGAAAAACCACTTTTCGCACTTGTGTTGGTGCAGGAAACCACTTTTGCACTTGTATTAGTGTGGAAAAACACTTTTTGCACTTGTGATAGTGTTGAAAAACCACTTTTCGCACTTGTGTTAGTGTTGAAAAACCACTTTCCGCACTTGTGTTAGTGTTGAAAAACCACTTTTCGCACTTGTGTTGGTGCAGGAAACCACTTTTGCACTTGTATTAGTGTGGAAAAAACACTTTTTGCACTTGTGATAGTGTTGAAAAACCCCTTTTCGCACTTGTGTTAGTGTTGAAAAACCACTTTTCGCACTTGTGTTGGTGCAGGAAACCACTTTTGCACTTGTATTAGTGTGGAAAAAACATTTTTGCACTTGTGATAGTGTTGAAAAACCACTTTTCGCACTTGTGTTAGTGTTGAAAAACCACTTTTCGCACTTGTGTTAGTGTTGAAAAACCACTTTTCGCACTTGTGTTAGTGTTGAAAAACCAATTTTCGCACTTGTGTTGGTGCAGGAAACCACTTTTGCACTTGTATTAGTGTGGAAAAAACACTTTTCGCACTTGTGTTAGTGTTGAAAAACCACTTTTCGCACTTGTGTTGGTGCAGGAAACCACTTTTGCACTTGTATTAGTGTGGAAAAAACACTTTTTGCACTTGTGATAGTGTTGAAAAACCACTTTTCGCACTTGTGTTAGTGTTGAAAAACCACTTTTCGCACTTGTGTTAGTGTTGAAAAACCACTTTTCGCACTTGTGTTGGTGCAGGAAACCACTTTTGCACTTGTATTAGTGTGGAAAAAACACTTTTTGCACTTGTGATAGTGTTGAAAAACCACTTTTGGCACTTGTGTTAGTATTGAAAAACCACTTTTCGCACTTGTGTTGGTGCAGGAAACCACTTTTGCACTTGTATTAGTGTGGAAAACCCACTTTTTGCACTTGTATTAGTGTTGAAAAACCACTTTTCGCACTTGTGTTAGTGTTGAAAAACCACTTTTCGCACTTGTGTTGGTGCAGGAAACCACTTTTGCACTTGTATTAGTGTGGAAAAAACACTTTTTGCACTTGTGATAGTGTTGAAAAACGACTTTTCGTACTTGTGTTAGTGTTGAAAAACCACTTTCCGCACTTGTGTTAGTGTTGAAAAACCACTTTTCGCACTTGTGTTGGTGCAGGAAACCACTTTTGCACTTGTATTAGTGTGGAAAAACCACTTTTCGCACTTGTGTTAGTGTTGAAAAACCACTTTTCGCACTTGTGTTAGTGTTGAAAAACCACTTTTCGCACTTGTGTTGGTGCAGGAAACCACTTTTGCACTTGTATTAGTGTGGAAAAACCACTTTTCGCACTTGTGTTAGTGTTGAAAAACCACTTTTCGCACTTGTGTTAGTGTTGAAAAACCACTTTTCGCACTTGTGTTGGTGCAGGAAACCACTTTTGCGCTTGTATTAGTGTGGAAAAAACACTTTTCGCACTTGTGATAGTGTTGAAAAACCACTTTTCGCACTTGTGTCAGTGTTGAAAAAAAACTTTTCGCACTTGTGTTGGTGCAGGAAACCACTTTTGCACTTGTATTAGTGTGGAAAAACACTTTTTCCACTTGTGATAGTGTTGAAAAACCACTTTTCGCACTTGTGTTAGTGTTGAAAAACCACTTTCCGCACTTGTGTTAGTGTTGAAAAACCACTTTTCGCACTTGTGTTGGTGCAGGAAACCACTTTTGCACTTGTATTAGTGTGGAAAAAACACTTTTTGCACTTGTGATAGTGTTGAAAAACCACTTTTCGCACTTGTGTTAGTGTTGAAAAACCACTTTTCGCAATTGTGTTGGTGCAGGAAACCACTTTTGCACTTGTATTAGTGTGGAAAAAACACTTTTTGCACTTGTGATAGTGTTGAAAAACCACTTTTCGCACTTGTGTTAGTGTTGAAAAACCACTTTCCGCACTTGTGTTAGTGTTGAAAAACCACTTTTCGCACTTGTGTTGGTGCAGGAAACCACTTTTGCACTTGTATTAGTGTGGAAAAAACACTTTTTGCACTTGTGATAGTGTTGAAAAACCACTTTTCGCACTTGTGTTAGTGTTGAAAAACCACTTTTCGCACTTGTGTTGGTGCAGGAAACCACTTTTGCACTTGTATTAGTGTGGAAAAAACACTTTTTTCACTTGTGATAGTGTTGAAAAACCACTTTTGGCACTTGTGTTAGTGTTGAAAAACCACTTTTCGCACTTGTGTTAGTGTGGAAAAACCACTTTTCGCACTTGTGTTGGTGCAGGAAACCACTTTTGCACTTGTATTAGTGTGGAAAAACCACTTTTCGCACTTGTGTTAGTGTTGAAAAACCACTTTTCGCACTTGTGTGGGTGCAGGAAACCACTTTTGCGCTTGTATTAGTGTGGAAAAAACACTTTTTGCACTTGTGATAGTGTTGAAAAACGACTTTTCGCACTTGTGCTAGTGTTGAAAAACCACTTTCCGCACTTGTGTTAGTGTTGAAAAACCACTTTTCGCACTTGTGTTGGTGCAGGAAACCACTTTTGCACTTGTATTAGTGTGGAAAAAACACTTTTTACACTTGTGATAGTGTTGAAAAACCACTTTTCGCACTTGTGTTAGTGTTGAAAAACCACTTTTCGCACTTGTGTTGGTGCAGGAAACCACTTTTGCACTTGTATTAGTGTGGAAAAAACACTTTTTGCACTTGTGATAGTGTTGAAAAACCACTTTTCGCACTTGTGTCAGTGTTGAAAAACCACTTTTCGCACTTGTGTTGGTGCAGGAAACCACTTTTGCACTTGTATTAGTGTGGAAAAACACTTTTTGCACTTGTGATAGTGTTGAAAAACCACTTTTCGCACTTGTGTTAGTGTTGAAAAACCACTTTCCGCACTTGTGTTAGTGTTGAAAAACCACTTTTCGCACTTGTGTTGGTGCAGGAAACCACTTTTGCACTTGTATTAGTGTGGAAAAAACACTTTTTGCACTTGTGATAGTGTGGAAAAACCACTTTTCGCACTTGTGTTAGTGTTGAAAAACCACTTTTCGCACTTGTGTTGGTGCAGGAAACCACTTTTGCACTTGTATTATTGTGGAAAAAACACTTTTTGCACTTGTGATAGTGTTGAAAAACCACTTTTCGCACTTGTGTTAGTGTTGAAAAACCACTTTCCGCACTTGTGTTAGTGTTGAAAAACCACTTTTCGCACTTGTGTTGGTGCAGGAAACCACTTTTGCACTTGTATTAGTGTGGAAAAAACACTTTTTGCACTTGTGATAGTGTTGAAAAACCACTTTTCGCACTTGTGTTAGTGTTGAAAAACCACTTTTCGCACTTGTGTCGGTGCAGGAAACCACTTTTGCACTTGTATTAGTGTGGAAAAAACACTTTTCGCACTTGTGTTAGTGTTGAAAAACCACATTTCGCACTTGTGTTAGTGTTGAAAAACGACTTTTCGCACTTGTGTTGGTGCAGGAAACCACTTTTGCACTTGTATTAGTGTGGAAAAACCACTTTTCGCACTTGTGTTAGTGTTGAAAAACCACTTTTCGCACTTGCGTTAGTGTTGAAAAACCACTTTTCGAACTTGTGTTAGTGCAGGAAATCACTTTTGCACTTGTATTAGTGTGGAAAAAACACTTTTTGCACTTGTGATAGTGTTGAAAAACCACTTTTCGCACTTGTATTAGTGTGGAAAAACCACTTTTCGCACTTGTGTTAGTGTTGAAAAACCACTTTTCGCACTTGTGTTAGTGTTGAAAAACCACTTTTCGCACTTGTGTTGGTGCAGGAAACCACTTTTTCACTTGTATTAGTGTGGAAAAAACACTTTTTGCACTTGTGATAGTGTTGAAAAACCACTTTTCGCACTTGTGTTAGTGTTGAAAAACCACTTTTCGCACTTGTGTTGGTGCAGGAAACCACTTTTGCACTTGTATTAGTGTGGAAAAAACACTTTTTTCACTTGTGATAGTGTTGAAAAACCACTTTTGGCACTTGTGTTAGTGTTGAAAAACCACTTTTCGCACTTGTGTTAGTGTGGAAAAACCACTTTTCGCACTTGTGTTGGTGCAGGAAACCACTTTTGCACTTGTATTAGTGTGGAAAAACCACTTTTCGCACTTGTGTTAGTGTTGAAAAACCACTTTTCGCACTTGTGTGGGTGCAGGAAACCACTTTTGCGCTTGTATTAGTGTGGAAAAAACACTTTTTGCACTTGTGATAGTGTTGAAAAACGACTTTTCGCACTTGTGCTAGTGTTGAAAAACCACTTTCCGCACTTGTGTTAGTGTTGAAAAACCACTTTTCGCACTTGTGTTGGTGCAGGAAACCACTTTTGCACTTGTATTAGTGTGGAAAAAACACTTTTTACACTTGTGATAGTGTTGAAAAACCACTTTTCGCACTTGTGTTAGTGTTGAAAAACCACTTTTCGCACTTGTGTTGGTGCAGGAAACCACTTTTGCACTTGTATTAGTGTGGAAAAAACACTTTTTGCACTTGTGATAGTGTTGAAAAACCACTTTTCGCACTTGTGTCAGTGTTGAAAAACCACTTTTCGCACTTGTGTTGGTGCAGGAAACCACTTTTGCACTTGTATTAGTGTGGAAAAACACTTTTTGCACTTGTGATAGTGTTGAAAAACCACTTTTCGCACTTGTGTTAGTGTTGAAAAACCACTTTCCGCACTTGTGTTAGTGTTGAAAAACCACTTTTCGCACTTGTGTTGGTGCAGGAAACCACTTTTGCACTTGTATTAGTGTGGAAAAAACACTTTTTGCACTTGTGATAGTGTGGAAAAACCACTTTTCGCACTTGTGTTAGTGTTGAAAAACCACTTTTCGCACTTGTGTTGGTGCAGGAAACCACTTTTGCACTTGTATTAGTGTGGAAAAAACACTTTTTGCACTTGTGATAGTGTTGAAAAACCACTTTTCGCACTTGTGTTAGTGTTGAAAAACCACTTTCCGCACTTGTGTTAGTGTTGAAAAACCACTTTTCGCACTTGTGTTGGTGCAGGAAACCACTTTTGCACTTGTATTAGTGTGGAAAAAACACTTTTTGCACTTGTGTTAGTATTGAAAAACCACTTTTCGCACTTGTGTTGGTGCAGGAAACCACTTTTGCACTTGTATTAGTGTGGAAAACCCACTTTTTGCACTTGTATTAGTGTTGAAAAACCACTTTTCGCACTTGTGTTAGTGTTGAAAAACCACTTTTCGCACTTGTGTTGGTGCAGGAAACCACTTTTGCACTTGTATTAGTGTGGAAAAAACACTTTTTGCACTTGTGATAGTGTTGAAAAACGACTTTTCGTACTTGTGTTAGTGTTGAAAAACCACTTTCCGCACTTGTGTTAGTGTTGAAAAACCACTTTTCGCACTTGTGTTGGTGCAGGAAACCACTTTTGCACTTGTATTAGTGTGGAAAAACCACTTTTCGCACTTGTGTTAGTGTTGAAAAACCACTTTTCGCACTTGTGTTAGTGTTGAAAAACCACTTTTCGCACTTGTGTTGGTGCAGGAAACCACTTTTGCACTTGTATTAGTGTGGAAAAACCACTTTTCGCACTTGTGTTAGTGTTGAAAAACCACTTTTCGCACTTGTGTTAGTGTTGAAAAACCACTTTTCGCACTTGTGTTGGTGCAGGAAACCACTTTTGCGCTTGTATTAGTGTGGAAAAAACACTTTTCGCACTTGTGATAGTGTTGAAAAACCACTTTTCGCACTTGTGTCAGTGTTGAAAAACCACTTTTCGCACTTGTGTTGGTGCAGGAAACCACTTTTGCACTTGTATTAGTGTGGAAAAACACTTTTTCCACTTGTGATAGTGTTGAAAAACCACTTTTCGCACTTGTGTTAGTGTTGAAAAACCACTTTCCGCACTTGTGTTAGTGTTGAAAAACCACTTTTCGCACTTGTGTTGGTGCAGGAAACCACTTTTGCACTTGTATTAGTGTGGAAAAAACACTTTTTGCACTTGTGATAGTGTTGAAAAACCACTTTTCGCACTTGTGTTAGTGTTGAAAAACCACTTTTCGCAATTGTGTTGGTGCAGGAAACCACTTTTGCACTTGTATTAGTGTGGAAAAAACACTTTTTGCACTTGTGATAGTGTTGAAAAACCACTTTTCGCACTTGTGTTAGTGTTGAAAAACCACTTTCCGCACTTGTGTTAGTGTTGAAAAACCACTTTTCGCACTTGTGTTGGTGCAGGAAACCACTTTTGCACTTGTATTAGTGTGGAAAAAACACTTTTTGCACTTGTGATAGTGTTGAAAAACCACTTTTCGCACTTGTGTTAGTGTTGAAAAACCACTTTTCGCACTTGTGTTGGTGCAGGAAACCACTTTTGCACTTGTATTAGTGTGGAAAAAACACTTTTTTCACTTGTGATAGTGTTGAAAAACCACTTTTGGCACTTGTGTTAGTGTTGAAAAACCACTTTTCGCACTTGTGTTAGTGTGGAAAAACCACTTTTCGCACTTGTGTTGGTGCAGGAAACCACTTTTGCACTTGTATTAGTGTGGAAAAACCACTTTTCGCACTTGTGTTAGTGTTGAAAAACCACTTTTCGCACTTGTGTGGGTGCAGGAAACCACTTTTGCGCTTGTATTAGTGTGGAAAAAACACTTTTTGCACTTGTGATAGTGTTGAAAAACGACTTTTCGCACTTGTGCTAGTGTTGAAAAACCACTTTCCGCACTTGTGTTAGTGTTGAAAAACCACTTTTCGCACTTGTGTTGGTGCAGGAAACCACTTTTGCACTTGTATTAGTGTGGAAAAAACACTTTTTACACTTGTGATAGTGTTGAAAAACCACTTTTCGCACTTGTGTTAGTGTTGAAAAACCACTTTTCGCACTTGTGTTGGTGCAGGAAACCACTTTTGCACTTGTATTAGTGTGGAAAAAACACTTTTTGCACTTGTGATAGTGTTGAAAAACCACTTTTCGCACTTGTGTCAGTGTTGAAAAACCACTTTTCGCACTTTTGTTGGTGCAGGAAACCACTTTTGCACTTGTATTAGTGTGGAAAAACACTTTTTGCACTTGTGATAGTGTTGAAAAACCACTTTTCGCACTTGTGTTAGTGTTGAAAAACCACTTTCCGCACTTGTGTTAGTGTTGAAAAACCACTTTTCGCACTTGTGTTGGTGCAGGAAACCACTTTTGCACTTGTATTAGTGTGGAAAAAACACTTTTTGCACTTGTGATAGTGTGGAAAAACCACTTTTCGCACTTGTGTTAGTGTTGAAAAACCACTTTTCGCACTTGTGTTGGTGCAGGAAACCACTTTTGCACTTGTATTAGTGTGGAAAAAACACTTTTTGCACTTGTGATAGTGTTGAAAAACCACTTTTCGCACTTGTGTTAGTGTTGAAAAACCACTTTCCGCACTTGTGTTAGTGTTGAAAAACCACTTTTCGCACTTGTGTTGGTGCAGGAAACCACTTTTGCACTTGTATTAGTGTGGAAAAAACACTTTTTGCACTTGTGATAGTGTTGAAAAACCACTTTTCGCACTTGTGTTAGTGTTGAAAAACCACTTTTCGCACTTGTGTCGGTGCAGGAAACCACTTTTGCACTTGTATTAGTGTGGAAAAAACACTTTTCGCACTTGTGTTAGTGTTGAAAAACCACATTTCGCACTTGTGTTAGTGTTGAAAAACGACTTTTCGCACTTGTGTTGGTGCAGGAAACCACTTTTGCACTTGTATTAGTGTGGAAAAACCACTTTTCGCACTTGTGTTAGTGTTGAAAAACCACTTTTCGCACTTGTGTTAGTGTTGAAAAACCACTTTTCGAACTTGTGTTAGTGCAGGAAATCACTTTTGCACTTGTATTAGTGTGGAAAAAACACTTTTTGCACTTGTGATAGTGTTGAAAAACCACTTTTCGCACTTGTATTAGTGTGGAAAAACCACTTTTCGCACTTGTGTTAGTGTTGAAAAACCACTTTTCGCACTTGTGTTAGTGTTGAAAAACCACTTTTCGCACTTGTGTTGGTGCAGGAAACCACTTTTTCACTTGTATTAGTGTGGAAAAAACACTTTTTGCACTTGTGATAGTGTTGAAAAACCACTTTTCGCACTTGTGTTAGTGTTGAAAAACCACTTTTCGCACTTGTGTTGGTGCAGGAAACCACTTTTGCACTTGTATTAGTGTGGAAAAAACACTTTTTTCACTTGTGATAGTGTTGAAAAACCACTTTTGGCACTTGTGTTAGTGTTGAAAAACCACTTTTCGCACTTGTGTTAGTGTGGAAAAACCACTTTTCGCACTTGTGTTGGTGCAGGAAACCACTTTTGCACTTGTATTAGTGTGGAAAAACCACTTTTCGCACTTGTGTTAGTGTTGAAAAACCACTTTTCGCACTTGTGTGGGTGCAGGAAACCACTTTTGCGCTTGTATTAGTGTGGAAAAAACACTTTTTGCACTTGTGATAGTGTTTTTCGCACTTGTGTTAGTGTTGAAAAACCACTTTTCGCACTTTGTAGTTGGTGCAGGAAACCACTTTTGCACTTGTATTAGTGTGGAAAAAACACTTTTTGCACTTGTGATAGTGTTGAAAAACGACTTTTCGTACTTGTGTTAGTGTTGAAAAACCACTTTCCGCACTTGTGTTAGTTGAAAACCACTTTTCGCACTTGTGTTGGTGCAGGAAACCACTTTTGCACTTGTATTAGTGTGAAAAACCACTTTTCGCACTGTGTTAGTGTTGAAAACCACTTTTTCGCACTTGTGGTTAGTGTTGAAAAACCACTTTTCGCACTTGTGTTGGTGCAGGAAACCACTTTTGCACTTGTATTAGTGTGGAAAAACCACTTTCGCACTTGTGTTAGTGTTGAAAACCACTTTTCGCACTTCGTGTTAGTGTTGAAAAAACCACTTTTCGCACTTGTGTTGGTGCAGGAAACCACTTTTGCGCTTGTATTAGTGTGGAAAAAAACACTTTTCGCACTTGTGATAGTGTTGAAAAACCACTTTTCGCACTTGTGTCAGTGTTGAAAAACCACTTTTCGCACTTGTGTTGGTGCAGGAAACCACTTTTGCACTTGTATTAGTGTGGAAAAACACTTTTTCCACTTGTGATAGTGTTGAAAAACCACTTTTTCGCACTTGTGTTAGTGTTGAAAAACCACTTTCCGCACTTGTGTTAGTGTTGAAAAACCACTTTTCGCACTTGTGTTGGTGCAGGAAACCACTTTTGCACTTGTATTAGTGTGGAAAAAACACTTTTTGCACTTGTGATAGTGTTGAAAAACCACTTTTCGCACTTGTGTTAGTGTTGAAAACCACTTTTCCGCAATTGTGTTGGTGCAGGAAACCACTTTTGCACTTGTATTAGTGTGGAAAAACACTTTTTGCACTTGTGATAGTGTTGAAAAACCACTTTTCGCACTTGTGTGTAGTGTTGAAAAACCACTTTCCGCACTTGTGTTAGTGTTGAAAAACCACTTTTCGCACTTGTGTTGGTGCAGGAAACCACTTTTGCACTTGTATTAGTGTGGAAAAAACACTTTTTGCACTTGTGATAGTGTTGAAAAACCACTTTTCGCACTTGTGTTAGTGTTGAAAAAACCACTTTTCGCACTTGTGTTGGTGCAGGAAACCACTTTTGCACTTGTATTAGTGTGGAAAAACACTTTTTTCACTTGTGATAGTGTTGAAAAAACCACTTTTGGCACTTGTGTTAGTGTGAAAAACCACTTTTCGCACTTGTGTTAGTGTGGAAAAACACTTTTCGCACTTGTGTTGGTGCAGGAAACCACTTTTGCACTTGTATTAGTGTGGAAAAACCACTTTTCGCACTTGTGTTAGTGTTGAAAAACCACTTTTCGCACTTGTGTGGGTGCAGGAAACCACTTTTGCGCTTGTATTAGTGTGGAAAAAACACTTTTTGCACTTGTGATAGTGTTGAAAAACGACTTTTCGCACTTGTGCTAGTGTTGAAAAACCACTTTCCGCACTTGTGTTAGTGTTGAAAAAACCACTTTTCGCACTTGTGTTGGTGCAGGAAACCACTTTTGCACTTGTATTAGTGTGGAAAAAACACTTTTTACACTTGTGATAGTGTTGAAAAACCACTTTTCGCACTTGTGTTAGTGTTGAAAAACCACTTTTCGCACTTGTGTTGGTGCAGGAAACCACTTTGCACTTGTATTAGTGTGGAAAAAACACTTTTTGCACTTGTGATAGTGTTGAAAAACCACTTTTCGCACTTGTGTCAGTGTTGAAAAACCACTTTTCGCACTTTTGTTGGTGCAGGAAACCACTTTTGCACTTGTATTAGTGTGGAAAAACACTTTTTGCACTTGTGATAGTGTTGAAAAAACCACTTTTCGCACTTGTGTTAGTGTTGAAAAACCACTTTCCGCACTTGTGTTAGTGTTGAAAAACCACTTTTCGCACTTGTGTTGGTGCAGGAAACCACTTTTGCACTTGTATTAGTGTGGAAAAAACACTTTTTGCACTTGTGATAGTGTGGAAAAACCACTTTTCGCACTGTGCTTTGTGTTAGTTGAAAAACCACTTTTCGCACTTGTGTTGGGTGCAGGAAACCACTTTTGCACTTGTATTAGTGTGGAAAAAACACTTTTTGCACTTGTGATAGTGTTGAAAAACCACTTTTCGCACTTGTGTTAGTGTTGAAAAACCACTTTCCGCACTTGTGTTAGTGTTGAAAAAACCACTTTTCGCACTTGTGTTGGTGCAGGAAACCACTTTTGCACTTGTATTAGTGTGGAAAAAACACTTTTTGCACTTGTGATAGTGTTGAAAAACCACTTTTCGCACTTGTGTTAGTGTTGAGAAACCACTTTTCGCACTTGTGTCGGTGCAGGAAACCACTTTTGCACTTGTATTAGTGTGGAAAAAACACTTTTCGCACTTGTGTTAGTGTTGAAAAACCACATTTCGCACTTGTGTTAGTGTTGAAAAAACGACTTTTCGCACTTGTGTTGGTGCAGGAAACCACTTTTGCACTTGTATTAGTGTGGAAAAACCACTTTTCGCACTTGTGTTAGTGTTGAAAACCACTTTTCGCACTTGTGTTAGTGTTGAAAAACCACTTTTTCGAACTTGTGTTAGTGCAGGAAATCACTTTTGCACTTGTATTAGTGTGGAAAAAACACTTTTTGCACTTGTGATAGTGTTGAAAAACCACTTTTCGCACTTGTATTAGTGTGGAAAAACCACTTTTCGCACTTGTGTTAGTGTTGAAAAACCACTTTTCGCACTTGTGTTAGTGTTGAAAAACCACTTTTCGCACTTGTGGTTGGTGCAGGAAACCACTTTTTCACTTGTATTAGTGTGGAAAAAACACTTTTTGCACTTGTGATAGTGTTGAAAAACCACTTTTCGCACTTGTGTTAGTGTTGAAAAACCACTTTTCGCACTTGTGTTGGTGCAGGAAACCACTTTTGCACTTGTATTAGTGTGGAAAAAACACTTTTTTCACTTGTGATAGTGTTGAAAAACCACTTTTGGCACTTGTGTTAGTGTTGAAAAACCACTTTTCGCACTTGTGTTAGTGTGGAAAAACCACTTTTTCGCACTTGTTGTTGGTGCAGGAGAACCACTTTCTGCACTTGTATTAGTGTGGAAAAACCACTTTTCGCACTTGTGTTAGTGTTGAAAAACACTTTTCGCACTTGTGTGGGTGCAGGAAACCACTTTTGCCGCTTGTATTAGTGTGGAAAAAACACTTTTTGCACTTGTGATAGTGTTGAAAAACGACTTTTTCGCACTTGTGCTAGTGTTGAAAAACCACTTTCCGCACTTGTGTTAGTGTTGAAAAACCACTTTTCGCACTTGTGTTGGTGCAGGAAACCACTTTTGCACTTGTATTAGTGTGGAAAAAACACTTTTTACACTTGTGATAGTGTTGAAAAACCACTTTTCGCACTTGTGTTAGTGTTGAAAAACCACTTTTCGCACTTGTGTTGGTGCAGGAAACCACTTTTGCACTTGTATTAGTGTGGAAAAAACACTTTTTGCACTTGTGATAGTGTGGAAAAAACCACTTTTCGCACTTGTGTTAGTGTTGAAAAACCACTTTTCGCACTTGTGTTGGTGCAGGAAACCACTTTTGCACTTGTATTAGTGTGGAAAAAAACACTTTTTTGCACTTGTGATAGTGTTGAAAAACCACTTTTCGCACTTGTGTTAGTGTTGAAAAACCACTTTCCGCACTTGTGTTAGTGTTGAAAAACCACTTTTCGCACTTGTGGTTGGTGCAGGAAACCACTTTTGCACTTGTATTAGTGTGGGAAAAACACTTTTTGCACTTGTGATAGTGTGAAAAACCACTTTTCGCACTTGTGTTAGTGTTGAAAAACCACTTTTCGCACTTGTGTCGGTGCAGGAAACCACTTTTGCACTTGTATTAGTGTGGAAAAAAACACTTTTCGCACTTGTGTTAGTGTTGAAAAACCACATTTCGCACTTGTGTTAGTGTTGAAAAAACGACTTTTCGCAACTTGTGTTGGTGCAGGAAACCACTTTTGCACTTGTATTAGTGTGGAAAAACCACTTTTCGCACTTGTGTTAGTGTTGAAAAAACCACTTTTCGCACTTGTGTTAGTGTTGAAAAACCACTTTTCGAACTTGTGTTAGTGCAGGAAATCACTTTTGCACTTGTATTAGTGTGGAAAAAACACTTTTTGCACTTGTGATAGTGTTGAAAAACCACTTTTCGCACTTGTATTAGTGTGAAAAACCACTTTTCGCACTTGTGTTAGTGTTGAAAAACCACTTTTTCGCACTTTGTGTTAGTGTTGAAAAACCACTTTTCGCACTTGTGTTGGTGCAGGAAACCACTTTTTCACTTGTATTAGTGTGGAAAAAACACTTTTTGCACTTGTGATAGTGTTGAAAAACCACTTTTCGCACTTGTGTTAGTGTTGAAAAACCACTTTTCGCACTTGTGTTGGTGCAGGAAACCACTTTTGCACTTGTATTAGTGTGGAAAAAAACACTTTTTTCACTTGTGATAGTGTTGAAAAACCACTTTTGGCACTTGTGTTAGTGTTGAAAAACCACTTTTCGCACACTTGTGTTAGTGTGGAAAAAACCACTTTTCGCACTTGTGTTGGTGCAGGAAACCACTTTTGCACTTGTATTAGTGTGGAAAAACACACTTTTCGCACTTGTGTTAGTGTTGAAAAACCACTTTTCGCACTTGTGTGGGTGCAGGAAACCACTTTTTGCGCTTGTATTAGTGTGGAAAAAACACTTTTTGCACTTGTGATAGTGTTGAAAAACGACTTTTCACTTTCCGCACTTGTGTTAGTGTTGAAAAACCACTTTTCGCACTTGTGTTGGTGCAGGAAACCAATTTTGCACTTGTATTAGTGTGGAAAAAACACTTTTTACACTTGTGATAGTGTTGAAAAACCACTTTTCGCACTTGTGTTAGTGTTGAAAAACCACTTTTCGCACTTGTGTTGGTGCAGGAAACCACTTTTGCACTTGTATTAGTGTGGAAAAAACACTTTTTGCACTTGTGATAGTGTTGAAAAACCACTTTTCGCACTTGTGTCAGTGTTGAAAAACCACTTTTCGCACTTGTGTTGGTGCAGGAAACCACTTTTGCACTTGTATTAGTGTGGAAAAACACTTTTTGCACTTGTGATAGTGTTGAAAAACCACTTTTCGCACTTGTGTTAGTGTTGAAAAACCACTTTCCGCACTTGTGTTAGTGTTGAAAAACCACTTTTCGCACTTGTGTTGGTGCAGGAAACCACTTTTGCACTTGTATTAGTGTGGAAAAAACACTTTTTGCACTTGTGATAGTGTGGAAAAACCACTTTTCGCACTTGTGTTAGTGTTGAAAAACCACTTTTCGCACTTGTGTTGGTGCAGGAAACCACTTTTGCACTTGTATTAGTGTGGAAAAAACACTTTTTGCACTTGTGATAGTGTTGAAAAACCACTTTTCGCACTTGTGTTAGTGTTGAAAAACCACTTTCCGCACTTGTGTTAGTGTTGAAAAACCACTTTTCGCACTTGTGTTGGTGCAGGAAACCACTTTTGCACTTGTATTAGTGTGGAAAAAACACTTTTTGCACTTGTGATAGTGTTGAAAAACCACTTTTCGCACTTGTGTTAGTGTTGAAAAACCACTTTTCGCACTTGTGTTGGTGCAGGAAACCACTTTTGCACTTGTATTAGTGTGGAAAAAACACTTTTCGCACTTGTGTTAGTGTTGAAAAACCACTTTTCGCACTTGTGTTAGTGTTGAAAAACGACTTTTCCCACTTGTGTTGGTGCAGGAAACCACTTTTGCACTTGTATTAGTGTGGAAAAACCACTTTTCGCACTTGTGTTAGTGTTGAAAAACCACTTTTCGCACTTGTGTTAGTGTTGAAAAACCACTTTTCGAACTTGTGTTAGTGCAGGAAACCACTTTTGCACTTGTATTAGTGTGGAAAAAACACTTTTTGCACTTGTGATAGTGTTGAAAAACCACTTTTCGCACTTGTGTTAGTGTTGAAAAACCACTTTTCGCACTTGTGTTGGTGCAGGAAACCACTTTTGCACTTGTATTAGTGTGGAAAAACCACTCTTCGCACTTGTGTTAGTGTTGAAAAACCACTTTTCGCACTTGTGTTAGTGTTGAAAAACCACTTTTCGCACTTGTGTTAGTGTTGAAAAACCACTTTTCGCACTTGTGTTAGTGTTGAAAAACCACTTTTCGCACTTGTGTTGGTGCAGGAAACCACTTTTTCACTTGTATTAGTGTGGAAAAAACACTTTTTGCACTTGTGATAGTGTTGAAAACCCACTTTTCGCACTTGTGTTAGTGTTGAAAAACCACTTTTCGCACTTGTGTTGGTGCAGGAAACCACTTTTGCACTTGTATTAGTGTGGAAAAAACACTTTTTTCACTTGTGATAGTGTTGAAAAACCACTTTTGGCACTTGTGTTAGTGTTGAAAAACCACTTTTCGCACTTGTGTTAGTGTTGAAAAACCACTTTTCGCACTTGTGTTGGTGCAGGAAACCACTTTTGCACTTGTATTAGTGTTGAAAAACCACATTTCGCACTTGTGTTAGTGTTGAAAAACGACTTTTCGCACTTGTGTTGGTGCAGGAAACCACTTTTGCACTTGTATTAGTGTGGAAAAACCACTTTTCGCACTTGTGTTAGTGTTGAAAAACCACTTTTCGCACTTGTGTTAGTGTTGAAAAACCACTTTTCGAACTTGTGTTAGTGCAGGAAATCACTTTTGCACTTGTATTAGTGTGGAAAAAACACTTTTTGCACTTGTGATAGTGTTGAAAAACCACTTTTCGCACTTGTATTAGTGTGGAAAAACCACTTTTCGCACTTGTGTTAGTGTTGAAAAACCACTTTTCGCACTTGTGTTAGTGTTGAAAAACCACTTTTCGCACTTGTGTTGGTGCAGGAAACCACTTTTTCACTTGTATTAGTGTGGAAAAAACACTTTTTGCACTTGTGATAGTGTTGAAAAACCACTTTTCGCACTTGTGTTAGTGTTGAAAAACCACTTTTCGCACTTGTGTTGGTGCAGGAAACCACTTTTGCACTTGTATTAGTGTGGAAAAAACACTTTTTTCACTTGTGATAGTGTTGAAAAACCACTTTTGGCACTTGTGTTAGTGTTGAAAAACCACTTTTCGCACTTGTGTTAGTGTGGAAAAACCACTTTTCGCACTTGTGTTGGTGCAGGAAACCACTTTTGCACTTGTATTAGTGTGGAAAAACCACTTTTCGCACTTGTGTTAGTGTTGAAAAACCACTTTTCGCACTTGTGTGGGTGCAGGAAACCACTTTTGCGCTTGTATTAGTGTGGAAAAAACACTTTTTGCACTTGTGATAGTGTTGAAAAACGACTTTTCGCACTTGTGCTAGTGTTGAAAAACCACTTTCCGCACTTGTGTTAGTGTTGAAAAACCACTTTTCGCACTTGTGTTGGTGCAGGAAACCACTTTTGCACTTGTATTAGTGTGGAAAAAACACTTTTTACACTTGTGATAGTGTTGAAAAACCACTTTTCGCACTTGTGTTAGTGTTGAAAAACCACTTTTCGCACTTGTGTTGGTGCAGGAAACCACTTTTGCACTTGTATTAGTGTGGAAAAAACACTTTTTGCACTTGTGATAGTGTTGAAAAACCACTTTTTGCACTTGTGTCAGTGTTGAAAAACCACTTTTCGCACTTGTGTTGGTGCAGGAAACCACTTTTGCACTTGTATTAGTGTGGAAAAAACACTTTTTGCACTTGTGATAGTGTTGAAAAAACCACTTTTCGCACTTGTGTTAGTGTTGAAAAACCACTTTCCGCACTTGTGTTAGTGTTGAAAAACCACTTTTCGCACTTGTGTTGGTGCAGGAAACCACTTTTGCACTTGTATTAGTGTGGAAAAAACACTTTTTGCACTTGTGATAGTGTGGAAAAACCACTTTTCGCACTTGTGTTAGTGTTGAAAAACCACTTTTCGCACTTGTGTTGGTGCAGGAAACCACTTTTGCACTTGTATTAGTGTGGAAAAAACACTTTTTGCACTTGTGATAGTGTTGAAAAACCACTTTTCGCACTTGTGTTAGTGTTGAAAAACCACTTTCTCCGCACTTGTGTTAGTGTTGAAAAACCACTTTTCGCACTTGTGTTGGTGCAGGAAACCACTTTTGCACTTGTATTAGTGTGGAAAAAACACTTTTTGCACTTGTGATAGTGTTGAAAAACCACTTTTCGCACTTGTGTTAGTGTTGAAAAACCACTTTTCGCACTTGTGTTGGTGCAGGAAACCACTTTTGCACTTGTATTAGTGTGGAAAAAACACTTTTTGCACTTGTGATAGTGTTGAAAAACCACTTTTCGCACTTGTGTTAGTGTTGAAAAACCACTTTTCGCACTTGTGTTGGTGCAGGAAACCACTTTTGCACTTGTATTAGTGTGGAAAAAACACTTTTTTCACTTGTGATAGTGTTGAAAAACCACTTTTGGCACTTGTGTTAGTGTTGAAAAACCACTTTTCGCACTTGTGTTAGTGTGGAAAAACCACTTTTCGCACTTGTGTTGGTGCAGGAAACCACTTTTGCACTTGTATTAGTGTGGAAAAACCACTTTTCGCACTTGTGTTAGTGTTGAAAAACCACTTTTCGCACTTGTGTGGGTGCAGGAAACCACTTTTGCGCTTGTCATTAGTGTGGAAAAAACACTTTTTGCACTTGTGATAGTGTTGAAAAACAACTTTTCGCACTTGTGCTAGTGTTGAAAAACCACTTTCCGCACTTGTGTTAGTGTTGAAAAACCACTTTTCGCACTTGTGTTGGTGCAGGAAACCACTTTTGCACTTGTATTAGTGTGGAAAAAACACTTTTTACACTTGTGATAGTGTTGAAAAACCACTTTTCGCACTTGTGTTAGTGTTGAAAAACCACTTTTCGCACTTGTGTTGGTGCAGGAAACCACTTTTGCACTTGTATTAGTGTGGAAAAAACACTTTTTGCACTTGTGATAGTGTTGAAAAACCACTTTTCGCACTTGTGTCAGTGTTGAAAAACCACTTTTCGCACTTGTGTTGGTGCAGGAAACCACTTTTGCACTTGTATTAGTGTGGAAAAACACTTTTTGCACTTGTGATAGTGTTGAAAAACCACTTTTCGCACTTGTGTTAGTGTTGAAAAACCACTTTCTGCACTTGTGTTAGTGTTGAAAAACCACTTTTCGCACTTGTGTTGGTGCAGGAAACCACTTTTGCACTTGTATTAGTGTGGAAAAAACACTTTTTGCACTTGTGATAGTGTGGAAAAACCACTTTTCGCACTTGTGTTAGTGTTGAAAAACCACTTTTCGCACTTGTGTTGGTGCAGGAAACCACTTTTGCACTTGTATTAGTGTGGAAAAAACACTTTTTGCACTTGTGATAGTGTTGAAAAACCACTTTTCGCACTTGTGTTAGTGTTGAAAAACCACTTTCCGCACTTGTGTTAGTGTTGAAAAACCACTTTTCGCACTTGTGTTGGTGCAGGAAACCACTTTTGCACTTGTATTAGTGTGGAAAAAACTTGCACTTGTGATAGTGTTGAAAAACCACTTTTCGCACTTGTGTTAGTGTTGAAAAACCACTTTTCGCACTTGTGTTGGTGCAGGAAACCACTTTTGCACTTGTATTAGTGTGGAAAAAACACTTTTCGCACTTGTGTTAGTGTTGAAAAACCACTTTTCGCACTTGTGTTAGTGTTGAAAAACGACTTTTCCCACTTGTGTTGGTGCAGGAAACCACTTTTGCACTTGTATTAGTGTGGAAAAACCACTTTTCGCACTTGTGTTAGTGTTGAAAAACCACTTTTCGCACTTGTGTTAGTGTTGAAAAACCACTTTTCGAACTTGTGTTAGTGCAGGAAACCACTTTTGCACTTGTATTAGTGTGGAAAAAACACTTTTTGCACTTGTGATAGTGTTGAAAAACCACTTTTCGCACTTGTGTTAGTGTTGAAAAACCACTTTTCGCACTTGTGTTGGTGCAGGAAACCACTTTTGCACTTGTATTAGTGTGGAAAAACCACTTTTCGCACTTGTGTTAGTGTTGAAAAACCACTTTTCGCACTTGTGTTAGTGTTGAAAAACCACTTTTCGCACTTGTGTTAGTGTTGAAAAACCACTTTTCGCACTTGTGTTGGTGCAGGAAACCACTTTTGCACTTGTATTAGTGTGGTAAAACCACTTTTCGCACTTGTGTTAGTGTTGAAAAACCACTTTTCGCACTTGTGTTAGTGTTGAAAAACCACTTTTCGCACTTGTGTTAGTGTTGAAAAACCACTTTTCGCACTTGTGTTGGTGCAGGAAACCACTTTTTCACTTGTATTAGTGCGGAAAAAACACTTTTTGCACTTGTGATAGTGTTGAAAACCCACTTTTCGCACTTGTGTTAGTGTTGAAAAACCACTTTTCGCACTTGTGTTGGTGCAGGAAACCACTTTTGCACTTGTATTAGTGTGGAAAAAACACTTTTTTCACTTGTGATAGTGTTGAAAAACCACTTTTGGCACTTGTGTTAGTGTTGAAAAACCACTTTTCGCACTTGTGTTAGTGTTGAAAAACCACTTTTCGCACTTGTGTTGGTGCAGGAAACCACTTTTGCACTTGTATTAGTGTGGAAAAACCACTTTTCGCACTTGTGTTAGTGTTGAAAAACCACTTTTCGCACTTGTGTGGGTGCAGGAAACCACTTTTGCGCTTGTATTAGTGTGGAAAAAACACTTTTTGCACTTGTGATAGTGTTGAAAAACGACTTTTCGCACTTGTGCTAGTGTTGAAAAACCACTTTCCGCACTTGTGTTAGTGTTGAAAAACCACTTTTCGCACTTGTGTTGGTGCAGGAAACCACTTTTGCACTTGTATTAGTGTGGAAAAAACACTTTTTACACTTGTGATAGTGTTGAAAAACCACTTTTCGCACTTGTGTTAGTGTTGAAAAACCACTTTTCGCACTTGTGTTGGTGCAGGAAACCACTTTTGCACTTGTATTAGTGTGGAAAAAACACTTTTTGCACTTGTGATAGTGTTGAAAAACCACTTTTCGCACTTGTGTCAGTGTTGAAAAACCACTTTTTGCACTTGTGTTGGTGCAGGAAACCACTTTTGCACTTGTATTAGTGTGGAAAAACACTTTTTGCACTTGTGATAGTGTTGAAAAACCACTTTTCGCACTTGTGTTAGTGTTGAAAAACCACTTTCCGCACTTGTGTTAGTGTTGAAAAACCACTTTTCGCACTTGTGTTGGTGCAGGAAACCACTTTTGCACTTGTATTAGTGTGGAAAAAACACTTTTTGCACTTGTGATAGTGTGGAAAAACCACTTTTCGCACTTGTGTTAGTGTTGAAAAACCACTTTTCGCACTTGTGTTGGTGCAGGAAACCACTTTTGCACTTGTATTAGTGTGGAAAAAACACTTTTTGCACTTGTGATAGTGTTGAAAAACCACTTTTCGCACTTGTGTTAGTGTTGAAAAACCACTTTCCGCACTTGTGTTAGTGTTGAAAAACCACTTTTCGCACTTGTGTTGGTGCAGGAAACCACTTTTGCACTTGTATTAGTGTGGAAAAAACACTTTTTGCACTTGTGATAGTGTTGAAAAACCACTTTTCGCACTTGTGTTAGTGTTGAAAAACCACTTTTCGCACTTGTGTTGGTGCAGGAAACCACTTTTGCACTTGTATTAGTGTGGAAAAAACACTTTTCACACTTGTGTGTTAGTGTTGAAAAACCACTTTTCGCACTTGTGT
This sequence comes from Myxine glutinosa, assembly GCF_964187855.1. Classification (NCBI taxonomy): domain Eukaryota; kingdom Metazoa; phylum Chordata; class Myxini; order Myxiniformes; family Myxinidae; genus Myxine; species Myxine glutinosa. The sequence continues at coordinate 14,894 of NW_027617955.1, read as the reverse complement.
TAGTGTTGAAAAACGACTTTTCGCACTTGTGTTGGTGCAGGAAACCACTTTTGCACTTGTATTAGTGTGGAAAAACCACTTTTCGCACTTGTGTTAGTGTTGAAAAACCACTTTTCGCACTTGTGTTAGTGTTGAAAAACCACTTTTCGAACTTGTGTTAGTGCAGGAAACCACTTTTGCACTTGTATTAGTGTGGAAAAAACACTTTTTGCACTTGTGATAGTGTTGAAAAACCACTTTTCGCACTTGTGTTAGTGTTGAAAAACCACTTTTCGCACTTGTGTTGGTGCAGGAAACCACTTTTGCACTTGTATTAGTGTGGAAAAACCACTTTTCGCACTTGTGTTAGTGTTGAAAAACCACTTTTCGCACTTGTGTTAGTGTTGAAAAACCACTTTTCGCACTCGTGTTGGTGCAGGAAACCACTTTTGCACTTGTATTAGTGTGGAAAAACCACTTTTCGCACTTGTGTTAGTATTGAAAAACCACTTTTCGCACTTGTGTTAGTGTTGAAAAACCACTTTTCGCACTTGTGTTGGTGCAGGAAACCACTTTTGCACTTGTATTAGTGTGGAAAAACCACTTTTCGCACTTGTGTTAGTGTTGAAAAACCACTTTTCGCACTTGTGTTAGTGTTGAAAAACCACTTTTCGAACTTGTGTTAGTGCAGGAAACCACTTTTGCACTTGTATTAGTGTGGAAAAAACACTTTTTGCACTTGTGATAGTGTTGAAAAACCACTTTTCGCACTTGTGTTAGTGTTGAAAAACCACTTTTCGAACTTGTGTTAGTGCAGGAAACCACTTTTGCACTTGTATTAGTGTGGAAAAAACACTTTTTGCACTTGTGATAGTGTTGAAAAACCACTTTTCGCACTTGTATTAGTGTGGAAAAACCACTTTTCGCACTTGTGTTAGTGTTGAAAAACCACTTTTCGCACTTGTGTTGGTGCAGGAAACCACTTTTTCACTTGCATTAGTGTGGAAAAAACACTTTTTGCACTTGTGATAGTGTTGAAAAACCACTTTTCGCACTTGTGTTAGTGTTGAAAAACCACTTTTCGCACTTGTGTTGGTGCAGGAAACCACTTTTGCACTTGTATTAGTGTGGAAAAAACACTTTTTTCACTTGTGATAGTGTTGAAAAACCACTTTTCGCACTTGTGTTAGTGTTGAAAAACCACTTTTCGCACTTGTGTTAGTGTTGAAAAACCACTTTTCGCACTTGTGTTGGTGCAGGAAACCACTTTTGCACTTGCATTAGTGTGGAAAAAACACTTTTCGCACTTGTGTTAGTGTTGAAAAACCACTTTTCGCACTTGTGTGGGTGCAGGAAACCACTTTTGCGCTTGTATTAGTGTGGAAAAAATACTTTTTGCACTTGTGATAGTGTTGAAAAACGACTTTTCGCACTTGTGCTAGTGTTGAAAAAACACTTTCCGCACTTGTGTTAGTGTTGAAAAACCACTTTTCGCACTTGTGTTGGTGCAGGAAACCACTTTTGCACTTGTATTAGTGTGGAAAAAACACTTTTTGCACTTGTGATAGTGTTGAAAAACCACTTTTCGCACTTGTGTTAGTGTTGAAAAACCACTTTTCGCACTTGTGTTGGTGCAGGAAACCACTTTTGCACTTGTATTAGTGTGGAAAAACCACTTTTCGCACTTGTGTTAGTGTTGAAAAACCACTTTTCACACTTGTGTTCGTGTTGAAAAACCACTTTTCGCACTTGTGTTGGTGCAGGAAACCACTTTTGCACTTTTTTAGTGTGGAAAAAACACTTTTTGCACTTGTGATAGTGTTGAAAAACCACTATTCGCACTTGTGTTAGTTAGTGTTGAAAAACCACTTTTCGCACTTGTGTTGGTGCAGGAAACCACTTTTGCACTTGTATTAGTGTGGAAAAAACACTTTTTGCACTTGTGATAGTGTTGAAAAACCACTTTTGGCACTTGTGTTAGTATTGAAAAACCACTTTTCGCACTTGTGTTGGTGCAGGAAACCACTTTTGCACTTGTATTAGTGTGGAAAACCTACTTTTTGCACTTATATTAGTGTTGAAAAACCACTTTTCGCACTTCTGTTAGTGTTGAAAAACCACTTTTCGCACTTGTGTTGGTGCAGGAAACCACTTTTGCACTTGTATTAGTGTGGAAAAAACACTTTTTGCACTTGTGATAGTGTTGAAAAACGACTTTTCGTACTTGTGTTAGTGTTGAAAAACCACTTTCCGCACTTGTGTTAGTGTTGAAAAACCAATTTTCGCACTTGTGTTGGTGCAGGAAACCACTTTTGCACTTGTATTAGTGTGGAAAAACCACTTTTCGCACTTGTGTTAGTGTTGAAAAACCACTTTTCGCACTTGTGTTAGTGTTGAAAAACCACTTTTCGCACTTGTGTTGGTGCAGGAAACCACTTTTGCACTTGTATTAGTGTGGAAAAAACACTTTTTGCACTTGTGATAGTGTGAAAAACCACTTTTTGCATTTGTGTTAGTGTTGAAAAACCACTTTTCGCACTTGTGTTGGTGCGGGAAACCACTTTTGCACTTGTATTAGTGTGGAAAAACACTTTTTGCACTTGTGATAGTGTTGAAAAACCACTTTTCGCACTTGTGTTAGTGTTGAAAAACCACTTTCCGCACTTGTGTTAGTGTTGAAAAACCACTTTTCGCTCTTGTGTTGGTGCAGGAAACCACTTTTGCACTTGTATTAGTGTGGAAAAAACACTTTTTGCACTTGTGATAGTGTTGAAAACCACTTTTCGCACTTGTGTTGGTGCAGGAAACCACTTTTGCACGTGTATTAGTGTGGAAAAAACACTTTTTGCACTTGTGATAGTGTTGAAAAACCACTTTTCGCACTTGTGTTAGTGTTGAAAAACCACTTTCCGCACTTGTGTTAGTGTTGAAAAACACTTTTCGCACTTGTGTTGGTGCAGGAAACCACTTTTGCACTTGTATTAGTGTGGAAAAAACACTTTTTGCACTTGTGATAGTGTTGAAAAACCACTTTTCGCACTTGTGTTAGTGTTGAAAAACCACTTTTCGCACTTGTGTTGGTGCAGGAAACCACTTTTGCACTTGTATTAGTGTGGAAAAAACACTTTTTGCACTTGTGATAGTGTTGAAAAACCACTTTTGGCACTTGTGTTAGTTTTGAAAAACCACTTTTTGCACTTGTGTTGGTGCAGGAAACCACTTTTGCACTTGTATTAGTGTGGAAAACCCACTTTTTGCACTTGTATTAGTGTTGAAAAACCACTTTTCGCACTTGTGTTAGTGTTGAAAAACCACTTTTCGCACTTGTGTTGGTGCAGGAAACCACTTTTGCACTTGTATTAGTGTGGAAAAAACACTTTTTGCACTTGTGATAGTGTTGAAAAACGACTTTTCGTACTTGTGTAGTGTTGAAAAACCACTTTCCGCACTTGTGTTAGTGTTGAAAAACCACTTTTCGCACTTGTGTTGGTGCAGGAAACCACTTTTGCACTTGTATTAGTGTGGAAAAACCACTTTTCGCACTTGTGTTAGTGTTGAAAAACCACTTTCGCACTTGTGTTAGTGTTGAAAAACCACTTTTCGCACTTGTGTTGGTGCAGGAAACCACTTTTGCACTTGTATTAGTGTGGAAAAAACACTTTTTGCACTTGTGATAGTGTTGAAAAACCACTTTTCGCACTTGTGTTGGTGCAGGAAACCACTTTTGCACTTGTATTAGTGTGGAAAAACACTTTTTGCACTTGTGATAGTGTTGAAAAACCACTTTTCGCACTTGTGTTAGTGTTGAAAAACCACTTTCCGCACTTGTGTTAGTGTTGAAAAACCACTTTTCGCACTTGTGTTGGTGCAGGAAACCACTTTTGCACTTGTATTAGTGTGGAAAAAACACTTTTTGCACTTGTGATAGTGTTGAAAAACCCCTTTTCGCACTTGTGTTAGTGTTGAAAAACCACTTTTCGCACTTGTGTTGGTGCAGAAACCACTTTTGCACTTGTATTAGTGTGGAAAAAACACTTTTCGCACTTGTGTTAGTGTTGAAAAACACTTTTCGCACTTGTGTTAGTGTTGAAAAACCACTTTTCGCACTTGTGTTGGTGCAGGAAACCACTTTTGCACTTGTATTAGTGTGGAAAAACCACTTTTCGCACTTGTGTTAGTATTGAAAAACCACTTTTCGCACTTGTGTTAGTGTTGAAAAACCACTTTTCGCACTTGTGTTGGTGCAGGAAACCACTTTTGCACTTGTATTAGTGTGGAAAAACCACTTTTCGCACTTGTGTTAGTGTTGAAAAACCACTTTTCGCACTTGTGTTAGTGTTGAAAAACCACTTTTCGAACTTGTGTTAGTGCAGGAAACCACTTTTGCACTTGTATTAGTGTGGAAAAAACACTTTTTGCACTTGTGATAGTGTTGAAAAACCACTTTTCGCACTTGTGTTAGTGTTGAAAAACACTTTTCGAACTTGTGTTAGTGCAGGAAACCACTTTTGCACTTGTATTAGTGTGGAAAAAACACTTTTTGCACTTGTGATAGTGTTGAAAAACCACTTTTCGCACTTGTATTAGTGTGGAAAAACCACTTTCGCACTTGTGTTAGTGTTGAAAAACCACTTTTCGCACTTGTGTTAGTGTTGAAAAATCACTTTTCGCACTTGTGTTGGTGCAGGAAACCACTTTTTCACTTGTATTAGTGTGGAAAAAACACTTTTTGCACTTGTGATAGTGTTGAAAAACCACTTTTCGCACTTGTGTTAGTGTTGAAAAACCACTTTTCGCACTTGTGTTGGTGCAGGAAACCACTTTGCACTTGTATTAGTGTGGAAAAAACACTTTTTTCACTTGTGATAGTGTTGAAAAACCACTTTTGGCACTTGTGTTAGTGTTGAAAAACCACTTTTCGCACTTGTGTTAGTGTTGAAAAACCACTTTTCGCACTTGTGTTGGTGCAGGAAACCACTTTTGCACTTGTATTAGTGTGGAAAAACCACTTTTCGCACTTGTGTTAGTGTTGAAAAACCACTTTTCGCACTTGTGTGGGTGCAGGAAACCACTTTTGCGCTTGTATTAGTGTGGAAAAAATACTTTTTGCACTTGTGATAGTGTTGAAAAACGACTTTTCGCACTTGTGCTAGTGTTGAAAAAACACTTTCCGCACTTGTGTTAGTGTTGAAAAACCACTTTTCGCACTTGTGTTGGTGCAGGAAACCACTTTTGCACTTGTATTAGTGTGGAAAAAACACTTTTTGCACTTGTGATAGTGTTGAAAAACCACTTTTCGCACTTGTGTTAGTGTTGAAAAACCACTTTTCGCACTTGTGTTGGTGCAGGAAACCACTTTTGCACTTGTATTAGTGTGGAAAAACCACTTTTCGCACTTGTGTTAGTGTTGAAAAACCACTTTTCACACTTGTGTTCGTGTTGAAAAACCACTTTTCGCACTTGTGTTGGTGCAGGAAACCACTTTTGCACTTTTTTAGTGTGGAAAAAACACTTTTTGCACTTGTGATAGTGTTGAAAAACCACTATTCGCACTTGTGTTAGTTAGTGTTGAAAAACCACTTTTCGCACTTGTGTTGGTGCAGGAAACCACTTTTGCACTTGTATTAGTGTGGAAAAAACACTTTTTGCACTTGTGATAGTGTTGAAAAACCACTTTTGGCACTTGTGTTAGTATTGAAAAACCACTTTTCGCACTTGTGTTGGTGCAGGAAACCACTTTTGCACTTGTATTAGCGTGGAAAACCTACTTTTTGCACTTATATTAGTGTTGAAAAACCACTTTTCGCACTTCTGTTAGTGTTGAAAAACCACTTTTCGCACTTGTGTTGGTGCAGGAAACCACTTTTGCACTTGTATTAGTGTGGAAAAAACACTTTTTGCACTTGTGATAGTGTTGAAAAACGACTTTTCGTACTTGTGTTAGTGTTGAAAAACCACTTTCCGCACTTGTGTTAGTGTTGAAAAACAATTTTCGCACTTGTGTTGGTGCAGGAAACCACTTTTGCACTTGTATTAGTGTGGAAAAACCACTTTTCGCACTTGTGTTAGTGTTGAAAAACCACTTTTCGCACTTGTGTTAGTGTTGAAAAACCACTTTTCGCACTTGTGTTGGTGCAGGAAACCACTTTTGCACTTCTATTAGTGTGGAAAAAACACTTTTTGCACTTGTGATAGTGTTGAAAAACCACTTTTTGCACTTGTGTTAGTGTTGAAAAACCACTTTTCGCACTTGTGTTGGTGCGGGAAACCACTTTTGCACTTGTATTAGTGTGGAAAAACACTTTTTGCACTTGTGATAGTGTTGAAAAACCACTTTTCGCACTTGTGTTAGTGTTGAAAAACACTTTCCGCACTTGTGTTAGTGTTGAAAAACCACTTTTCGCTCTTGTGTTGGTGCAGGAAACCACTTTTGCACTTGTATTAGTGTGGAAAAAACACTTTTTGCACTTGTGATAGTGTTGAAAAACCACTTTTCGCACTTGTGTTGGTGCAGGAAACCACTTTTGTACGTGTATTAGTGTGGAAAAAACACTTTTTGCACTTGTGATAGTGTTGAAAAACCACTTTTCGCACTTGTGTTAGTGTTGAAAAACCACTTTCCGCACTTGTGTTAGTGTTGAAAAACCACTTTTCGCACTTGTGTTGGTGCAGGAAACCACTTTTGCACTTGTATTAGTGTGGAAAAAACACTTTTGCACTTGTGATAGTGTTGAAAAACCACTTTTCGCACTTGTGTTAGTGTTGAAAAACCACTTTTCGCACTTGTGTTGGTGCAGGAAACCACTTTTGCACTTGTATTAGTGTGGAAAAAACACTTTTTGCACTTGTGATAGTGTTGAAAAACCACTTTTGGCACTTGTGTTAGTTTTGAAAAACCACTTTTTGCACTTGTGTTGGTGCAGGAAACCACTTTTGCACTTGTATTAGTGTGGAAAACCCACTTTTTGCACTTGTATTAGTGTTGAAAAACCACTTTTCGCACTTGTGTTAGTGTTGAAAAACCACTTTTCGCACTTGTGTTGGTGCAGGAAACCACTTTTGCACTTGTATTAGTGTGGAAAAACACTTTTTGCACTTGTGATAGTGTTGAAAAACGACTTTTCGTACTTGTGTTAGTGTTGAAAACCACTTTCCGCACTTGTGTTAGTGTTGAAAAACCACTTTTCGCACTTGTGTTGGTGCAGGAAACCACTTTTGCACTTGTATTAGTGTGGAAAAACCACTTTTCGCACTTGTGTTAGTGTTGAAAACCACTTTTCGCACTTGTGTTAGTGTTGAAAAAACCACTTTTCGCACTTGTGTTGGTGCAGGAAACCACTTTTGCACTTGTATTAGTGTGGAAAAAACACTTTTTGCACTTGTGATAGTGTTGAAAAACCACTTTTCGCACTTGTGTTGGTGCAGGAAACCACTTTTGCACTTGTATTAGTGTGGAAAAACACTTTTTGCACTTGTGATAGTGTTGAAAAACCACTTTTCGCACTTGTGTTAGTGTTGAAAAACCACTTTCCGCACTTGTGTTAGTGTTGAAAAACCACTTTTCGCACTTGTGTTAGTGTTGAAAAACGACTTTTCGCACTTGTGTTGGTGCAGGAAACCACTTTTGCACTTGTATTAGTGTGGAAAAAACACTTTTCGCACTTGTGTTAGTGTTGAAAAACCACTTTTCGCACTTGTGTTAGTGTTGAAAAACGACTTTTCCCACTTGTGTTGGTGCAGGAAACCACTTTTGCACTTGTATTAGTGTGGAAAAACCACTTTTCGCACTTGTGTTAGTGTTGAAAAACCACTTTTCGCACTTGTGTTAGTGTTGAAAAACCACTTTTCGAACTTGTGTTAGTGCAGGAAACCACTTTTGCACTTGTATTAGTGTGGAAAAAACACTTTTTGCACTTGTGATAGTGTTGAAAAACCACTTTTCGCACTTGTGTTAGTGTTGAAAAACCACTTTTCGCACTTGTGTTGGTGCAGGAAACCACTTTTGCACTTGTATTAGTGTGGAAAAACCACTTTTCGCACTTGTGTTAGTGTTGAAAAACCACTTTTCGCACTTGTGTTAGTGTTGAAAAACCACTTTTCGCACTTGTGTTAGTGTTGAAAAACCACTTTTCGCACTTGTGTTGGTGCAGGAAACCACTTTTGCACTTGTATTAGTGTGGTAAAACCACTTTTCGCACTTGTGTTAGTGTTGAAAAACCACTTTTCGCACTTGTGTTAGTGTTGAAAAACCACTTTTCGCACTTGTGTTAGTGTTGAAAAACCACTTTTCGCACTTGTGTTGGTGCAGGAAACCACTTTTTCACTTGTATTAGTGTGGAAAAAACACTTTTTGCACTTGTGATAGTGTTGAAAACCCACTTTTCGCACTTGTGTTAGTGTTGAAAAACCACTTTTCGCACTTGTGTTGGTGCAGGAAACCACTTTTGCACTTGTATTAGTGTGGAAAAAACACTTTTTTCACTTGTGATAGTGTTGAAAAACCACTTTTGGCACTTGTGTTAGTGTTGAAAAACCACTTTTCGCACTTGTGTTAGTGTTGAAAAACCACTTTTCGCACTTGTGTTGGTGCAGGAAACCACTTTTGCACTTGTATTAGTGTGGAAAAACCACTTTTCGCACTTGTGTTAGTGTTGAAAAACCACTTTTCGCACTTGTGTGGGTGCAGGAAACCACTTTTGCGCTTGTATTAGTGTGGAAAAAACACTTTTTGCACTTGTGATAGTGTTGAAAAACGACTTTTCGCACTTGTGCTAGTGTTGAAAAACCACTTTCCGCACTTGTGTTAGTGTTGAAAAACCACTTTTCGCACTTGTGTTGGTGCAGGAAACCACTTTTGCACTTGTATTAGTGTGGAAAAAACACTTTTTACACTTGTGATAGTGTTGAAAAACCACTTTTCGCACTTGTGTTAGTGTTGAAAAACCACTTTTCGCACTTGTGTTGGTGCAGGAAACCACTTTTGCACTTGTATTAGTGTGGAAAAAACACTTTTTGCACTTGTGATAGTGTTGAAAAACCACTTTTCGCACTTGTGTCAGTGTTGAAAAACCACTTTTTGCACTTGTGTTGGTGCAGGAAACCACTTTTGCACTTGTATTAGTGTGGAAAAACACTTTTTGCACTTGTGATAGTGTTGAAAAACCACTTTTCGCACTTGTGTTAGTGTTGAAAAACCACTTTCCGCACTTGTGTTAGTGTTGAAAAACCACTTTTCGCACTTGTGTTGGTGCAGGAAACCACTTTTGCACTTGTATTAGTGTGGAAAAAACACTTTTTGCACTTGTGATAGTGTGGAAAAACCACTTTTCGCACTTGTGTTAGTGTTGAAAAACCACTTTTCGCACTTGTGTTGGTGCAGGAAACCACTTTTGCACTTGTATTAGTGTGGAAAAAACACTTTTTGCACTTGTGATAGTGTTGAAAAACCACTTTTCGCACTTGTGTTAGTGTTGAAAAACCACTTTCCGCACTTGTGTTAGTGTTGAAAAACCACTTTTCGCACTTGTGTTGGTGCAGGAAACCACTTTTGCACTTGTATTAGTGTGGAAAAAACACTTTTTGCACTTGTGATAGTGTTGAAAAACCACTTTTCGCACTTGTGTTAGTGTTGAAAAACCACTTTTCGCACTTGTGTTGGTGCAGGAAACCACTTTTGCACTTGTATTAGTGTGGAAAAAACACTTTTCACACTTGTGTTAGTGTTGAAAAACCACTTTTCGCACTTGTGTTAGTGTTGAAAAACGACTTTTCGCACTTGTGTTGGTGCAGGAAACCACTTTTGCACTTGTATTAGTGTGGAAAAACCACTTTTCGCACTTGTGTTAGTGTTGAAAAACCACTTTTCGCACTTGTGTTAGTGTTGAAAAACCACTTTTCGAACTTGTGTTAGTGCAGGAAACCACTTTTGCACTTGTATTAGTGTGGAAAAAACACTTTTTGCACTTGTGATAGTGTTGAAAAACCACTTTTCGCACTTGTGTTAGTGTTGAAAAACCACTTTTCGCACTTGTGTTGGTGCAGGAAACCACTTTTGCACTTGTATTAGTGTGGAAAAACCACTTTTCGCACTTGTGTTAGTGTTGAAAAACCACTTTTCGCACTTGTGTTAGTGTTGAAAAACCACTTTTCGCACTTGTGTTGGTGCAGGAAACCACTTTTGCACTTGTATTAGTGTGGAAAAACCACTTTTCGCACTTGTGTTAGTATTGAAAAACCACTTTTCGCACTTGTGTTAGTGTTGAAAAACCACTTTTCGCACTTGTGTTGGTGCAGGAAACCACTTTTGCACTTGTATTAGTGTGGAAAAACCACTTTTCGCACTTGTGTTAGTGTTGAAAAACCACTTTTCGCACTTGTGTTAGTGTTGAAAAACCACTTTTCGAACTTGTGTTTGTGCAGGAAACCACTTTTGCACTTGTATTAGTGTGGAAAAAACACTTTTTGCACTTGTGATAGTGTTGAAAAACCACTTTTCGCACTTGTGTTAGTGTTGAAAAACCACTTTTCGAACTTGTGTTAGTGCAGGAAACCACTTTTGCACTTGTATTAGTGTGGAAAAAACACTTTTTGCACTTGTGATAGTGTTGAAAAACCACTTTTCGCACTTGTATTAGTGTGGAAAAACCACTTTTCGCACTTGTGTTAGTGTTGAAAAACCACTTTTCGCACTTGTGTTAGTGTTGAAAAATCACTTTTCGCACTTGTGTTGGTGCAGGAAACCACTTTTTCACTTGCATTAGTGTGGAAAAAACACTTTTTGCACTTGTGATAGTGTTGAAAAACCACTTTTCGCACTTGTGTTAGTGTTGAAAAACCACTTTTCGCACTTGTGTTGGTGCAGGAAACCACTTTTGCACTTGTATTAGTGTGGAAAAAACACTTTTTTCACTTGTGATAGTGTTGAAAAACCACTTTTGGCACTTGTGTTAGTGTTGAAAAACCACTTTTCGCACTTGTGTTAGTGTTGAAAAACCACTTTTCGCACTTGTGTTGGTGCAGGAAACCACTTTTGCACTTGTATTAGTGTGGAAAAACCACTTTTCGCACTTGTGTTAGTGTTGAAAAACCACTTTTCGCACTTGTGTGGGTGCAGGAAACCACTTTTGCGCTTGTATTAGTGTGGAAAAAATACTTTTTGCACTTGTGATAGTGTTGAAAAACGACTTTTCGCACTTGTGCTAGTGTTGAAAAAACACTTTCCGCACTTGTGTTAGTGTTGAAAAACCACTTTTCGCACTTGTGTTGGTGCAGGAAACCACTTTTGCACTTGTATTAGTGTGGAAAAAACACTTTTTGCACTTGTGATAGTGTTGAAAAACCACTTTTCGCACTTGTGTTAGTGTTGAAAAACCACTTTTCGCACTTGTGTTGGTGCAGGAAACCACTTTTGCACTTGTATTAGTGTGGAAAAACCACTTTTCGCACTTGTGTTAGTGTTGAAAAACCACTTTTCACACTTGTGTTCGTGTTGAAAAACACTTTTCGCACTTGTGTTGGTGCAGGAAACCACTTTTGCACTTTTTTAGTGTGGAAAAAACACTTTTTGCACTTGTGATAGTGTTGAAAAACCACTATTCGCACTTGTGTTAGTTAGTGTTGAAAAACCACTTTTCGCACTTGTGTTGGTGCAGGAAACCACTTTTGCACTTGTATTAGTGTGGAAAAAACACTTTTTGCACTTGTGATAGTGTTGAAAAACCACTTTTGGCACTTGTGTTAGTATTGAAAAACCACTTTTCGCACTTGTGTTGGTGCAGGAAACCACTTTTGCACTTGTATTAGTGTGGAAAACCTACTTTTTGCACTTATATTAGTGTTGAAAAACCACTTTTCGCACTTCTGTTAGTGTTGAAAAACCACTTTTCGCACTTGTGTTGGTGCAGGAAACCACTTTTGCACTTGTATTAGTGTGGAAAAAAACACTTTTTGCACTTGTGATAGTGTTGAAAAACGACTTTTCGTACTTGTGTTAGTGTTGAAAAACCACTTTCCGCACTTGTGTTAGTGTTGAAAAACCAATTTTCGCACTTGTGTTGGTGCAGGAAACCACTTTTGCACTTGTATTAGTGTGGAAAAACCACTTTTCGCACTTGTGTTAGTGTTGAAAAACCACTTTTCGCACTTGTGTTAGTGTTGAAAAACCACTTTTCGCACTTGTGTTGGTGCAGGAAACCACTTTTGCACTTGTATTAGTGTGGAAAAAACACTTTTTGCACTTGTGATAGTGTTGAAAAACCACTTTTTGCACTTGTGTTAGTGTTGAAAAACCACTTTTCGCACTTGTGTTGGTGCGGGAAACCACTTTTGCACTTGTATTAGTGTGGAAAAACACTTTTTGCACTTGTGATAGTGTTGAAAAACCACTTTTCGCACTTGTGTTAGTGTTGAAAAACCACTTTCCGCACTTGTGTTAGTGTTGAAAAACCACTTTTCGCTCTTGTGTTGGTGCAGGAAACCACTTTTGCACTTGTATTAGTGTGGAAAAAACACTTTTTGCACTTGTGATAGTGTTGAAAAACACTTTTCGCACTTGTGTTGGTGCAGGAAACCCACTTTTGCACGTGTATTAGTGTGGAAAAAACACTTTTTGCACTTGTGATAGTGTTGAAAAACCACTTTTCGCACTTGTGTTAGTGTTGAAAAACCACTTTCCGCACTTGTGTTAGTGTTGAAAAACCACTTTTCGCACTTGTGTTGGTGCAGGAAACCACTTTTGCACTTGTATTAGTGTGGAAAAAACACTTTTTGCACTTGTGATAGTGTTGAAAAACCACTTTTCGCACTTGTGTTAGTGTTGAAAAACCACTTTTCGCACTTGTGTTGGTGCAGGAAACCACTTTTGCACTTGTATTAGTGTGGAAAAAACACTTTTTGCACTTGTGATAGTGTTGAAAAACCACTTTTGGCACTTGTGTTAGTTTTGAAAAACCACTTTTTGCACTTGTGTTGGTGCAGGAAACCACTTTTGCACTTGTATTAGTGTGGAAAACCCACTTTTTGCACTTGTATTAGTGTTGAAAAACCACTTTTCGCACTTGTGTTAGTGTTGAAAAACCACTTTTCGCACTTGTGTTGGTGCAGGAAACCACTTTTGCACTTGTATTAGTGTGGAAAAAACACTTTTTGCACTTGTGATAGTGTTGAAAAACGACTTTTCGTACTTGTGTTAGTGTTGAAAAACCACTTTCCGCACTTGTGTTAGTGTTGAAAAACCACTTTTCGCACTTGTGTTGGTGCAGGAAACCACTTTTGCACTTGTATTAGTGTGGAAAAACCACTTTTCGCACTTGTGTTAGTGTTGAAAAACCACTTTTCGCACTTGTGTTAGTGTTGAAAAACCACTTTTCGCACTTGTGTTGGTGCAGGAAACCACTTTTGCACTTGTATTAGTGTGGAAAAAACACTTTTTGCACTTGTGATAGTGTTGAAAAACCACTTTTCGCACTTGTGTTGGTGCAGGAAACCACTTTTGCACTTGTATTAGTGTGGAAAAAACACTTTTTGCACTTGTGATAGTGTTGAAAAACCACTTTTCGCACTTGTGTTAGTGTTGAAAAAACCACTTTCCGCACTTGTGTTAGTGTTGAAAAACCACTTTTCGCACTTGTGTTGGTGCAGGAAACCACTTTTGCACTTGTATTAGTGTGGAAAAAACACTTTTTGCACTTGTGATAGTGTTGAAAAACCCCTTTTCGCACTTGTGTTAGTGTTGAAAAACCACTTTTCGCACTTGTGTTGGTGCAGGAAACCACTTTTGCACTTGTATTAGTGTGGAAAAAACACTTTTCGCACTTGTGTTAGTGTTGAAAAACCACTTTTCGCACTTGTGTTAGTGTTGAAAAACCACTTTTCGCACTTGTGTTGGTGCAGGAAACCACTTTTGCACTTGTATTAGTGTGGAAAAACCACTTTTCGCACTTGTGTTAGTGTTGAAAAACCACTTTTCGCACTTGTGTTAGTGTTGAAAAACCACTTTTCGCACTTGTGTTAGTGTTGAAAAACCACTTTTCGCACTTGTGTTGGTGCAGGAAACCACTTTTGCACTTGTATTAGTGTGGTAAAACCACTTTTCGCACTTGTGTTAGTGTTGAAAAACCACTTTTCGCACTTGTGTTAGTGTTGAAAAACCACTTTTCGCACTTGTGTTAGTGTTGAAAAACCACTTTTCGCACTTGTGTTGGTGCAGGAAACCACTTTTTCACTTGTATTAGTGTGGAAAAAACACTTTTTGCACTTGTGATAGTGTTGAAAACCCACTTTTCGCACTTGTGTTAGTGTTGAAAAACCACTTTTCGCACTTGTGTTGGTGCAGGAAACCACTTTTGCACTTGTATTAGTGTGGAAAAAACACTTTTTTCACTTGTGATAGTGTTGAAAAACCACTTTTGGCACTTGTGTTAGTGTTGAAAAACCACTTTTCGCACTTGTGTTAGTGTTGAAAAACCACTTTTCGCACTTGTGTTGGTGCAGGAAACCACTTTTGCACTTGTATTAGTGTGGAAAAACCACTTTTCGCACTTGTGTTAGTGTTGAAAAACCACTTTTCGCACTTGTGTGGGTGCAGGAAACCACTTTTGCGCTTGTATTAGTGTGGAAAAAACACTTTTTGCACTTGTGATAGTGTTGAAAAACGACTTTTCGCACTTGTGCTAGTGTTGAAAAACCACTTTCCGCACTTGTGTTAGTGTTGAAAAACCACTTTTCGCACTTGTGTTGGTGCAGGAAACCACTTTTGCACTTGTATTAGTGTGGAAAAAACACTTTTTACACTTGTGATAGTGTTGAAAAACCACTTTTCGCACTTGTGTTAGTGTTGAAAAACCACTTTTCGCACTTGTGTTGGTGCAGGAAACCACTTTTGCACTTGTATTAGTGTGGAAAAAACACTTTTTGCA
>NW_027617954.1:0-90874 GCF_964187855.1 Myxine glutinosa | reverse complement strand
AACCACTTTTCGCACTTGTATTAGTGTTGAAAAACCACTTTTCGCACTTGTGTTGGTGCAGGAAACCACTTTTGCACTTGTATTCGTGTGGAAATAACACTTTTTGCACTTGTGATAGTGTTGAAAAACCACTTTTCGAACTTGTATTAGTGTTGAAAAACCACTTTTCGCACTTGTGTTAGTGTTGAAAAACCACTTTTCGCACTTGTGTTGGTGCAGGAAACCACTTTTGCACTTGTATTCGTGTGGAAAAAACACTTTTTGCACTTGTGATAGTGTTGAAAAACCACTTTTCGCACTTGTGGTAGTGTTGAAAAACCACTTTTCGCACTTGTGTTGGTGCAGGAAACCACTTTTGCACTTGTATTAGTGTGGAAAAAACGCTTTTTGCACTTGTATTAGTGTGGAAAAAACGCTTTTTGCACATGTGGTAGTGTTGAAAAACCACTTTTCGCACTTGTGTTGGTGCAGGAAAACCACTTTTGCACTTGTATTAGTGTGGAAAAAACGCTTTTTGCACTTGTATTAGTGTGGAAAACCCACTTTTCGCACTTGTGTTAGTGTTGAAAAACCACTTTTCGCACTTGTGTTCGTGTTGAAAAACCACTTTTCGCACTTGTGTTGGTGCAGGAAACCACTTTTGCACTTGTATTAGTGTGGAAAAAACACTTTTTGCACTTGTGATAGTGTTGAAAAACCAGTTTTCGCACTTGTGTTGGTGTTGAAAAACCACTTTTCGCACTTGTGTTGGTGCAGGAAACCACTTTTGCACTTGTATTAGTGTGGAAAAACCACTTTTCGCACTTGTGTTAGTGTTGAAAAACCACTTTTTACACTTGTGTTAGTGTTGAAAAACCACTTTTCGCACTTGTGTTAGTGTAGAAAAACCACTTTTCGCACTTGTGTTGGTGCAGGAAACCACTTTTGCACTTGTATTAGTGTGGAAAAAACACTTTTTGCACTTGTGATAGTGTTGAAAAACCACTTTTCGCACTTGTGTTAGTGTTGAAAAACCACTTTTCACACTTGTGTTAGTGTTGAAAAAACACTTTTCGCACTTGTGTTGGTGCAGGGAACCACTTTTGCACTTGTATTAGTGTGGAAAAACCACTTTCCGCACTTGTGTTAGTGTTGAAAAACCACTTTTCGCACTTGTGTTAGTGTTGAAAAACCACTTTTCGCACTTGTGTTAGTGTTGAAAAACCACTTTTCGCACTTGTGTTGGTGCAGGAAACCACCTTTGCACTTGTATTAGTGTGGAAAAAACACTTTTTGCACTTGTGATAGTGTTGAAAAACCACTTTTCGCACTTGTGTTAGTGTTGAAAAACCACTTTTCGCACTTGTGTTGGTGCAGGAAACCACTTTTGCACTTGTATTATTGTGGAAAAACCACTTTTCGCACTTGTGTTAGTGTTGAAAAACCACTTTTCACACTTGTGTTAGTGTTGAAAAACCACTTTTCGCACTTGTGTTAGTGTTGAAAAACCACTTTTCGCACTTGTGTTGGTGCAGGAAACCACTTTTGCACTTCTATTAGTGTGGAAAAAACACTTTTTGCACTTGTGATAGTGTTGAAAAACCACTTTTCGCACTTGTGTTAGTGTTGAAAAACCACTTTTCGCACTTGTGTTGGTGCAGGAAACCACTTTTGCACTTGTATTAGTGTGGAAAAAACACTTTTTGCACTTGTGATAGTGTTGAAAAACCACTTTTCGCACTTGTGTTAGTGTTGAAAAACCACTTTTCGCACTTGTGTTGGTGCAGGAAACCACTTTTGCACTTGTATTAGTGTGGAAAAACCACTTTTCGCACTTGTGTTAGTGTTGAAAAACCACTTTTCGCACTTGTGTTAGTGTTGAAAAACCACTTTTCGCACTTGTGTTAGTGTTGAAAAACCACTTTTCGCACTTGTGTTGGTGCAGGAAACCACTTTTGCACTTGTATTCGTGTGGGAAAAACACTTTTTGCACTTGTGATAGTGTTGAAAAACCACTTTTCGCACTTGTGGTAGTGTTGAAAAACCACTTTTCGCACTTGTGTTAGTGTTGAAAAACCACTTTTCGCACTTGTGTTGGTGCAGGAAACCACTTTTGCACTTGTATTAGTGTGGAAAAAACGCTTTTTGCACTTGTATTAGTGTGGAAAAAACGCTTTTTGCACTTGTGGTAGTGTTGAAAAACCACTTTTCGCACTTGTGTTGGTGCAGGAAAACCACTTTTGCACTTGTATTAGTGTGGAAAAAACGCTTTTTGCACTTGTATTAGTGTGGAAAACCCACTTTTCGCACTTGTGTTAGTGTTGAAAAACCACTTTTCGCACTTGTGTTCGTGTTGAAAAACCACTTTTCGCACTTGTGTTGGTGCAGGAAACCACTTTTGCACTTGTATTAGTGTGGAAAAACACTTTTTGCACTTGTGATAGTGTTGAAAAACCACTTTTCGCACTTGTGTTGGTGTTGAAAAACCACTTTTCGCACTTGTGTTGGTGCAGGAAACCACTTTTGCACTTGTATTAGTGTGGAAAAACCACTTTTCGCACTTGTGTTAGTGTTGAAAAACCACTTTTTACACTTGTGTTAGTGTTGAAAAACCACTTTTCGCACTTGTGTTAGTGTTGAAAAACCACTTTTCGCACTTGTGTTGGTGAAGGAAACCACTTTTGCACTTGTATTAGTGTGGAAAAACCACTTTTCGCACTTGTGTTAGTGTTGAAAAACCACTTTTCGCACTTGTATTAGTGTTGAAAAACCACTTTTCGCACTTGTGTTGGTGCAGGAAACCACTTTTGCACTTGTATTAGTGTGGAAAAAACACTTTTTGCACTTGTGATAGTGTTGAAAAACCACTTTTCGCACTTGTGTTAGTGTTGAAAAACCACTTTTTGCACTTGTGTTGGTGCAGGAAACCACTTTTGTACTTGTATTAGTGTGGAAAAACCACTTTTCGCACTTGTGTTAGTGTTGAAAAACCACTTTTCGCACTTGTGTTAGTGTTGAAAAACCACTTTTCGCACTTCTGTTAGTGTTGAAAAACCACTTTTCGCACTTGTGTTGGTGCAGGAAACCACTTTTGCACTTGTATTAGTGTGGAAAAAACACTTTTTGCACTTGTGATAGTGTTGAAAAACCACTCTTCGCACTTGTGGTAGTGTTGAAAAACCACTTTTCGCACTTGTGTTGGTGCAGGAAACCACTTTTGCTCTTGTATTAGTGTGGAAAAAACACTTTTTGCACTTGTGATAGTGTTGAAAAACCACTTTTCGCACTTGTGTTAGTGTTGAAAAACCACTTTTCGCACTTGTGTTGGTGTAGGAAACCACTTTTGCACTTGTATTAGTGTGGAAAAACCACTTTTCGCACTTGTGTTAGTGTTGAAAAACCACTTTTCACACTTGTGTTAGTGTTGAAAAACCACTTTTCGCACTTGTGTTAGTGTTGAAAAACCACTTTTCGCACTTGTGTTGGTGCAGGAAACCACTTTTGCACTTCTATTAGTGTGGAAAAAACACTTTTTGCACTTGTGATAGTGTTGAAAAACCACTTTTCGCACTTGTGTTAGTGTTGAAAAACCACTTTTCGCACTTGTGTTGGTGCAGGAAACCACTTTTGCACTTGTATTAGTGTGGAAAAACCACTTTTCGCACTTGTGTTAGTGTTGAAAAACAACTTTTCGCACTTGTATTAGTGTTGAAAAACCACTTTTCGCACTTGTGTTGGTGCAGGAAACCACTTTTGCACTTGTATTCGTGTGGAAATAACACTTTTTGCACTTGTGATAGTGTTGAAAAACCACTTTTCGCACTTGTGTTAGTGTTGAAAAACCACTTTTCGCACTTGTGTTGGTGCAGGAAACCACTTTTGCACTTGTATTAGTGTGGAAAACCACTTTTCGCACTTGTGTTAGTGTTGAAAAACCACTTTTCGCACTTGTGTTAGTGTTGAAAAACCACTTTTCGCACTTGTGTTAGTGTTGAAAAACCACTTTTCGCACTTGTGTTGGTGCAGGAAACCACTTTTGCACTTGTATTAGTGTGGAAAAAACACTTTTTGCACTTGTGATAGTGTTGAAAAACCACTTTTTGCACTTGTGGTAGTGTTGAAAAACCACTTTCCGCACTTGTGTTGGTGCAGGAAACCACTTTTACACTTGTATTAGTGTGGAAAAAACGCTTTTTGCACTTGTGATAGTGTTGAAAAACCACTTTTCGCACTTGTGTTAGTGTTGAAAAACCACTTTTCACACTTGTGTTAGTGTTGAAAAACCACTTTTCGCACTTGTGTTAGTGTTGAAAAACCACTTTTCGCACTTGTGTTGGTGCAGGCAACCACTTTTGCACTTGTATTAGTGTGGAAAAAACACTTTTTGCACTTGTGATAGTGTTGAAAAACCACTTTTCGCACTTGTGTTAGTGTTGAAAAACCACTTTTCGCACTTGTGTTGGTGCAGGAAACCACTTTTGCACTTGTATTAGTGTGGAAAAACCACTTTTCGCACTTGTGTTAGTGTTGAAAAACCACTTTTCGCACTTGTATTAGTGTTGAAAAACCACTTTTCGCACTTGTGTTGGTGCAGGAAACCACTTTTGCACTTGTATTAGTGTGGAAAAAACACTTTTTGCACTTGTGATAGTGTTGAAAAACCACTTTTCGCACTTGTGTTAGTGTTGAAAAACCACTTTTTGCACTTGTGTTGGTGCAGGAAACCACTTTTGCACTTGTATTAGTGTGGAAAAACCACTTTTCGCACTTGTGTTAGTGTTGAAAAACCACTTTTCGCACTTGTGTTAGTGTTGAAAAACCACTTTTCGCACTTGTGTTAGTGTTGAAAAACCACTTTTCGCACTTGTGTTGGTGCAGGAAACCACTTTTGCACTTGTATTAGTGTGGAAAAAACACTTTTTGCACTTGTGATAGTGTTGAAAAACCACTTTTCGCACTTGTGGTAGTGTTGAAAAACCACTTTTCGGACTTGTGTTGGTGCAGGAAACCACTTTTGCACTTGTATTAGTGTGGAAAAAACGCTTTTTGCACTTGTATTAGTGTGGAAAAAACGCTTTTTGCACTTGTGATAGTGTTGAAAAACCACTTTTCGCACTTGTGTTAGTGTTGAAAAACCACTTTTCGCACTTGTGTTGGTGCAGGAAACCACTTTTGCACTTGTATTAGTGTGGAAAAACCACTTTCCGCACTTGTGTTAGTGTTGAAAAACCACTTTTCGCACTTGTGTTAGTGTTGAAAAACCACTTTTCGCACTTGTGTTAGTGTTGAAAAACCACTTTTCGCACTTGTGTTGGTGCAGGAAACCACTTTTGCACTTGTATTAGTGTGGAAAAAACACTTTTTGCACTTGTGATAGTGTTGAAAAACCACTTTTCGCACTTGTGTTAGTGTTGAAAAACCACTTTTCGCACTTGTGTTGGTGCAGGAAACCACTTTTGCACTTGTATTAGTGTGGAAAAACCACTTTCCCCACTTGTGTTAGTGTTGAAAAACCACTTTTCGCACTTGTGTTAGTGTTGAAAAACCACTTTTCGCACTTGTGTTAGTGTTGAAAAACCACTTTTCGCACTTGTGTTGGTGCAGGAAACCACTTTTGCACTTGTATTAGTGTGGAAAAAACACTTTTTGCACTTGTGATAGTGTTGAAAAACCACTTTTCGCACTTGTGTTAGTGTTGAAAAACCACTTTTCGCACTTGTGTTGGTGCAGGAAACCACTTTTGCACTTGTATTAGTGTGGAAAAACCACTTTTCGCACTTGTGTTAGTGTTGAAAAACCACTTTTCGCACTTGTGTTAGTGTTGAAAAACCACTTTTCGCACTTGTGTTAGTGTTGAAAAACCACTTTTCGCACTTGTGTTGGTGCAGGAAACCACTTTTGCACTTGTATTAGTGTGGAAAAAACACTTTTTGCACTTGTGATAGTGTTGAAAAACCACTTTTCGCACTTGTGTTAGTGTTGAAAAACCACTTTTCACACTTGTGTTAGTGTTGAAAAAACACTTTTCGCACTTGTGTTGGTGCAGGGAACCACTTTTGCACTTGTATTAGTGTGGAAAAACCACTTTCCGCACTTGTGTTAGTGTTGAAAAACCACTTTTTGCACTTGTGTTAGTGTTGAAAAACCACTTTTCGCACTTGTGTTAGTGTTGAAAAACCACTTTTCGCACTTGTGTTGGTGCAGGAAACCACTTTTGCACTTGTATTAGTGTGGAAAAAACACTTTTTGCACTTGTGATAGTGTTGAAAAACCACTTTTCGCACTTGTGTTAGTGTTGAAAAACCACTTTTCGCACTTGTGTTGGTGCAGGAAACCACTTTTGCACTTGTATTATTGTGGAAAAACCACTTTTCGCACTTGTGTTAGTGTTGAAAAACCACTTTTCACACTTGTGTTAGTGTTGAAAAACCACTTTTCGCACTTGTGTTAGTGTTGAAAAACCACTTTTCGCACTTGTGTTGGTGCAGGAAACCACTTTTGCACTTCTATTAGTGTGGAAAAAACACTTTTTGCACTTGTGATAGTGTTGAAAAACCACTTTTCGCACTTGTGTTAGTGTTGAAAAACCACTTTTCGCACTTGTGTTGGTGCAGGAAACCACTTTTGCACTTGTATTAGTGTGGAAAAAACACTTTTTGCACTTGTGATAGTGTTGAAAAACCACTTTTCGCACTTGTGTTAGTGTTGAAAAACCACTTTTCGCACTTGTGTTGGTGCAGGAAACCACTTTTGCACTTGTATTAGTGTGGAAAAACCACTTTTCGCACTTGTGTTAGTGTTGAAAAACCACTTTTCGCACTTGTGTTAGTGTTGAAAAACCACTTTTCGCACTTGTGTTAGTGTTGAAAAACCACTTTTCGCACTTGTGTTGGTACAGGAAACCACTTTTGCACTTGTATTCGTGTGGGAAAAACACTTTTTGCACTTGTGATAGTGTTGAAAAACCACTTTTTGCACTTGTGGTAGTGTTGAAAAACCACTTTTCGCACTTGTGTTGGTGCAGGAAACCACTTTTGCACTTGTATTAGTGTGGAAAAAACGCTTTTTACCTTCGCAAAAGCGGAAGGTTATGTTTTTATCGCTGTGTATTTATTTGTATGTCTGTGTGTGTGTGTGTATGTTATTCGCATAACTCAAAAAGTATTCAACCGAATTGCATGAAATTTGGTGGGATGATTGGTTATTATACGGGACATATTTGATTAGATTTTGGGAGCAATCGGGTCAAAGGTCAAGGTCAAGGTCACGAAAAGGTCAAAATCGTATTTTTGTTGTTCTGTTCCCTACACTCCCATGCCAAGTACAGAACAGTAGCTGCGGCGAAGGTATGCGCTCTACCGAGTGCCCGTTCTAGTTGCACTTGTATTAGTGTGGAAAAAACGCTTTTTGCACTTGTGGTAGTGTTGAAAAACCACTTTTCGCACTTGTGTTGGTGCAGGAAAACCACTTTTGCATTTGTATTAGTGTGGAAAAAACGCTTTTTGCACTTGTATTAGTGTGGAAAACCCACTTTTCGCACTTGTGTTAGTGTTGAAAAACCACTTTTCGCACTTGTGTTCGTGTTGAAAAACCACTTTTCGCACTTGTGTTGGTGCAGGAAACCACTTTTGCACTTGTATTAGTGTGGAAAAACACTTTTTGCACTTGTGATAGTGTTGAAAAACCACTTTTCGCACTTGTGTTGGTGTTGAAAAACCACTTTTCGCACTTGTGTTGGTGCAGGAAACCACTTTTGCACTTGTATTAGTGTGGAAAAACCACTTTTCGCACTTGTGTTAGTGTTGAAAAACCACTTTTTACACTTGTGTTAGTGTTGAAAAACCACTTTTCGCACTTGTGTTAGTGTTGAAAAACCACTTTTCGCACTTGTGTTGGTGAAGGAAACCACTTTTGCACTTGTATTAGTGTGGAAAAACCACTTTTCGCACTTGTGTTAGTGTTGAAAAACCACTTTTCGCACTTGTATTAGTGTTGAAAAACCACTTTTCGCACTTGTGTTGGTGCAGGAAACCACTTTTGCACTTGTATTAGTGTGGAAAAAACACTTTTTGCACTTGTGATAGTGTTGAAAAACCACTTTTCGCACTTGTGTTAGTGTTGAAAAACCACTTTTTGCACTTGTGTTGGTGCAGGAAACCACTTTTGTACTTGTATTAGTGTGGAAAAACCACTTTTCGCACTTGTGTTAGTGTTGAAAAACCACTTTTCGCACTTGTGTTAGTGTTGAAAAACCACTTTTCGCACTTGTGTTAGTGTTGAAAAACCACTTTTCGCACTTGTGTTGGTGCAGGAAACCACTTTTGCACTTGTATTAGTGTGGAAAAAACACTTTTTGCACTTGTGATAGTGTTGAAAAACCACTCTTCGCACTTGTGGTAGTGTTGAAAAACCACTTTTCGCACTTGTGTTGGTGCAGGAAACCACTTTTGCACTTGTATTAGTGCGGAAAAAACACTTTTTGCACTTGTGATAGTGTTGAAAAACCACTTTTTGCACTTGTGTTAGTGTTGAAAAACCACTTTTCGCACTTGTGTTGGTGTAGGAAACCAGTTTTGCACTTGTATTAGTGTGGAAAAACCACTTTTCGCACTTGTGTTAGTGTTGAAAAACCACTTTTCACACTTGTGTTAGTGTTGAAAAACCACTTTTCGCACTTGTGTTAGTGTTGAAAAACCACTTTTCGAACTTGTGTTGGTGCAGGAAACCACTTTTGCACTTCTATTAGTGTGGAAAAAACACTTTTTGCACTTGTGATAGTGTTGAAAAACCACTTTTCGCACTTGTGTTAGTGTTGAAAAACCACTTTTCGCACTTGTGTTGGTGCAGGAAACCACTTTTGCACTTGTATTAGTGTGGAAAAACCACTTTTCGCACTTGTGTTAGTGTTGAAAAACCACTTTTCGCACTTGTATTAGTGTTGAAAAACCACTTTTCGCACTTGTGTTGGTGCAGGAAACCACTTTTGCACTTGTATTCGTGTGGAAATAACACTTTTTGCACTTGTGATAGTGTTGAAAAACCACTTTTCGCACTAGTGTTAGTGTTGAAAAACCACTTTTCGCACTTGTGTTGGTGCAGGAAACCACTTTTGCACTTGTATTAGTGTGGAAAACCACTTTTCGCACTTGTGTTAGTGTTGAAAAACCACTTTTCGCACTTGTGTTAGTGTTGAAAAACCACTTTTCGCACTTGTGGTAGTGTTGAAAAACCACTTTTCGCACTTGTGTTGGTGCAGGAAACCACTTTTGCACTTGTATTAGTGTGGAAAAAACACTTTTTGCACTTGTGATAGTGTTGAAAAACCACTTTTTGCACTTGTGTTAGTGTTGAAAAACCACTTTTCGCACTTGTGTTGGTGTAGGAAACCAGTTTTGCACTTGTATTAGTGTGGAAAAACCACTTTTCGCACTTGTGTTAGTGTTGAAAAACCACTTTTCACACTTGTGTTAGTGTTGAAAAACCACTTTTCGCACTTGTGTTAGTGTTGAAAAACCACTTTTCGAACTTGTGTTGGTGCAGGAAACCACTTTTGCACTTCTATTAGTGTGGAAAAAACACTTTTTGCACTTGTGATAGTGTTGAAAAACCACTTTTCGCACTTGTGTTAGTGTTGAAAAACCACTTTTCGCACTTGTGTTGGTGCAGGAAACCACTTTTGCACTTGTATTAGTGTGGAAAAACCACTTTTCGCACTTGTGTTAGTGTTGAAAAACCACTTTTCGCACTTGTATTAGTGTTGAAAAACCACTTTTCGCACTTGTGTTGGTGCAGGAAACCACTTTTGCACTTGTATTCGTGTGGAAATAACACTTTTTGCACTTGTGATAGTGTTGAAAAACCACTTTCGCACTTGTGTTAGTGTTGAAAAACCACTTTTCGCACTTGTGTTGGTGCAGGAAACCACTTTTGCACTTGTATTAGTGTGGAAAACCACTTTTTGCACTTGTGTTAGTGTTGAAAAACCACTTTTCGCACTTGTGTTAGTGTTGAAAAACCACTTTTCGCACTTGTGTTAGTGTTGAAAAACCACTTTTCGCACTTGTGTTGGTGCAGGAAACCACTTTTGCACTTGTATTAGTGTGGAAAAAACACTTTTTGCACTTGTGATAGTGTTGAAAAACCACTTTTTGCACTTGTGATAGTGTTGAAAAACCACTTTTCGCACTTGTGTTGGTGCAGGAAACCACTTTTGCACTTGTATTAGTGTGGAAAAAACGCTTTTTGCACTTGTGATAGTGTTGAAAAACCACTTTTCGCACTTGTGTTAGTGTTGAAAAACCACTTTTCACACTTGTGTTAGTGTTGAAAAACCACTTTTCGCACTTGTGTTAGTGTTGAAAAACCACTTTTCGCACTTGTGTTGGTGCAGGCAACCACTTTTGCACTTGTATTAGTGTGGAAAAAACTCTTTTTGCACTTGTGATAGTGTTGAAAAACCACTTTTCGCACTTGTGTTAGTGTTGAAAAACCACTTTTCGCACTTGTGTTGGTGCAGGAAACCACTTTTGCACTTGTATTAGTGTGGAAAAACCACTTTTCGCACTTGTGTTAGTGTTGAAAAACCACTTTTCGCACTTGTATTAGTGTTGAAAAACCACTTTTCGCACTTGTGTTGGTGCAGGAAACCACTTTTGCACTTGTATTAGTGTGGAAAAAACACTTTTTGCACTTGTGATAGTGTTGAAAATCCACTTTTCGCACTTGTGTTAGTGTTGAAAAACCACTTTTTGCACTTGTGTTGGTGCAGGAAACCACTTTTGCACTTGTATTAGTGTGGAAAAACCACTTTTCGCACTTGTGTTAGTGTTGAAAAACCACTTTTCGCACTTGTGTTAGTGTTGAAAAACCACTTTTCGCACTTGTGTTAGTGTTGAAAAACCACTTTTCGCACTTGTGTTGGTGCAGGAAACCACTTTTGCACTTGTATTAGTGTGGAAAAAACACTTTTTGCACTTGTGATAGTGTTGAAAAACCACTTTTCGCACTTGTGGTAGTGTTGAAAAACCACTTTTCGGACTTGTGTTGGTGCAGGAAACCACTTTTGCACTTGTATTAGTGTGGAAAAAACGCTTTTTGCACTTGTATTAGTGTGGAAAAAACGCTTTTTGCACTTGTGATAGTGTTGAAAAACCACTTTTCGCACTTGTGTTAGTGTTGAAAAACCACTTTTCGCACTTGTGTTGGTGCAGGAAACCACTTTTGCACTTGTATTAGTGTGGAAAAACCACTTTCCGCACTTGTGTTAGTGTTGAAAAACCACTTTTCGCACTTGTGTTAGTGTTGAAAAACCACTTTTCGCACTTGTGTTAGTGTTGAAAAACCACTTTTCGCACTTGTGTTGGTGCAGGAAACCACTTTTGCACTTGTATTAGTGTGGAAAAAACACTTTTTGCACTTGTGATAGTGTTGAAAAACCACTTTTCGCACTTGTGTTAGTGTTGAAAAACCACTTTTCGCACTTGTGTTGGTGCAGGAAACCACTTTTGCACTTGTATTAGTGTGGAAAAACCACTTTCCGCACTTGTGTTAGTGTTGAAAAACCACTTTTCGCACTTGTGTTAGTGTTGAAAAACCACTTTTCGCACTTGTGTTGGTGCAGGAAACCACTTTTGCACTTGTATTAGTGTGGAAAAAACACTTTTTGCACTTGTGATAGTGTTGAAAAACCACTTTTCGCACTTGTGTTAGTGTTGAAAAACCACTTTTCGCACTTGTGTTGGTGCAGGAAACCACTTTTGCACTTGTATTAGTGTGGAAAAACCACTTTTCGCACTTGTGTTAGTGTTGAAAAACCACTTTTCGCACTTGTGTTAGTGTTGAAAAACCACTTTTCGCACTTGTGTTAGTGTTGAAAAACCACTTTTCGCACTTGTGTTGGTGCAGGAAACCACTTTTGCACTTGTATTAGTGTGGAAAAAACACTTTTTGCACTTGTGATAGTGTTGAAAAACCACTCTTCGCACTTGTGGTAGTGTTGAAAAACCACTTTTCGCACTTGTGTTGGTGCAGGAAACCACTTTTGCACTTGTATTAGTGTGGAAAAAACACTTTTTGCACTTGTGATAGTGTTGAAAAACCACTTTTCGCACTTGTGTTAGTGTTGAAAAACCACTTTTCGCACTTGTGTTGGTGTAGGAAACCACTTTTGCACTTTGTATTAGTGTGGAAAAACCACTTTTCGCACTTGTGTTAGTGTTGAAAAACCACTTTTCACACTTGTGTTAGTGTTGAAAAACCACTTTTCGCACTTGTGTTAGTGTTGAAAAACCACTTTTCGCACTTGTGTTGGTGCAGGAAACCACTTTTGCACTTCTATTAGTGTGGAAAAAACACTTTTTGCACTTGTGATAGTGTTGAAAAACCACTTTTCGCACTTGTGTTAGTGTTGAAAAACCACTTTTCGCACTTGTGTTGGTGCAGGAAACCACTTTTGCACTTGTATTAGTGTGGAAAAAGCACTTTTTGCACTTGTGATAGTGTTGAAAAACCACTTTTCGCACTTGTGTTAGTGTTGAAAAACCACTTTTCGCACGTGTGTTGGTGCAGGAAACCACTTTTGCACTTGTATTAGTGTGGAAAAACCACTTTTCGCACTTGTGTTAGTGTTGAAAAACCACTTTTCGCACTTGTGTTAGTGTTGAAAAACCACTTTTCGCACTTGTGTTAGTGTTGAAAAACCACTTTTCGCACTTGTGTTGGTGCAGGAAACCACTTCTGCATTTGTATTAGTGTGGAAAAAACACTTTTTGCACTTGTGATAGTGTTGAAAAACCACTTTTCGCACTTGTGTTAGTGTTGAAAAACCACTTTTCGCACTTGTGTTGGTGAAGGAAACCACTTTTGCACTTGTATTAGTGTGGAAAACCACTTTTCGCACTTGTGTTAGTGTTGAAAAACCACTTTTCGCACTTGTATTAGTGTTGAAAAACCACTTTTCGCACTTGTGTTGGTGCAGGAAACCACTTTTGCACTTGTATTAGTGTGGAAAAAACATTTTGCACTTGTGATAGTGTTGAAAAACCACTTTTCGCACTTGTGTTAGTGTTGAAAAACCACTTTTCGCACTTGTGTTGGTGTAGGAAACCACTTTTGCACTTGTATTAGTGTGGAAAAACCACTTTTCGCACTTGTGTTAGTGTTGAAAAACCACTTTTCACACTTGTGTTAGTGTTGAAAAACCACTTTTCGCACTTGTGTTAGTGTTGAAAAACCACTTTTCGCACTTGTGTTGGTGCAGGAAACCACTTTTGCACTTCTATTAGTGTGGAAAAAACACTTTTTGCACTTGTGATAGTGTTGAAAAACCACTTTTCGCACTTGTGTTAGTGTTGAAAAACCACTTTTCGCACTTGTGTTGGTGCAGGAAACCACTTTTGCACTTGTATTAGTGTGGAAAAACCACTTTTCGCACTTGTGTTAGTGTTGAAAAACCACTTTTCGCACTTGTATTAGTGTTGAAAAACCACTTTTCGCACTTGTGTTGGTGCAGGAAACCACTTTTGCACTTGTATTCGTGTGGAAATAACACTTTTTGCACTTGTGATAGTGTTGAAAAACCACTTTTCGAACTTGTATTAGTGTTGAAAAACCACTTTTCGCACTTGTGTTAGTGTTGAAAAACCACTTTTCGCACTTGTGTTGGTGCAGGAAACCACTTTTGCACTTGTATTCGTGTGGAAAAAACACTTTTTGCACTTGTGATAGTGTTGAAAAACCACTTTTCGCACTTGTGGTAGTGTTGAAAAACCACTTTTCGCACTTGTGTTAGTGTTGAAAAACCACTTTTCGCACTTGTGTTGGTGCAGGAAACCACTTTTGCACTTGTATTAGTGTGGAAAAAACGCTTTTTGCACTTGTATTAGTGTGGAAAAACCACTTTCCGCACTTGTGTTAGTGTTGAAAAACCACTTTTCGCACTTGTGTTAGTGTTGAAAAACCACTTTTGCACTTGTATTAGTGTGGAAAACCCACTTTTCGCACTTGTGTTGGTGCAGGAAACCACTTTTGCACTTGTATTAGTGTGGAAAAAACACTTTTTGCACTTGTGATAGTGTTGAAAAACCACTTTTCGCACTTGTGTTAGTGTTGAAAAACCACTTTTCGCACTTGTGTTGGTGCAGGAAACCACTTTTGCACTTGTATTATTGTGGAAAAACCACTTTTCGCACTTGTGTTAGTGTTGAAAAACCACTTTTCGCACTTGTGTTGGTGCAGGAAACCACTTTTGCACTTGTATTAGTGTGGGAAAACCACTTTTCGCACTTGTGTTAGTGTTGAAAAACCACTTTTCGCACTTGTATTAGTGTTGAAAAACCACTTTTCGCACTTGTGTTGGTGCAGGAAACCACTTTTGCACTTGTATTCGTGTGGAAATAACACTTTTTGCACTTGTGATAGTGTTGAAAAACCACTTTTCGCACTTGTGTTAGTGTTGAAAAACCACTTTTCGCACTTGTGTTGGTGCAGGAAACCACTTTTGCACTTGTATTAGTGTGGAAAACCACTTTTTGCACTTGTGTTAGTGTTGAAAAACCACTTTTCGCACTTGTGTTAGTGTTGAAAAACCACTTTTCGCACTTGTGTTAGTGTTGAAAAACCACTTTTCGCACTTGTGTTGGTGCAGGAAACCACTTTTGCACTTGTATTAGTGTGGAAAAAACACTTTTTGCACTTGTGATAGTGTTGAAAAACCACTTTTTGCACTTGTGGTAGTGTTGAAAAACCACTTTTCGCACTTGTGTTGGTGCAGGAAACCACTTTTGCACTTGTATTAGTGTGGAAAAAACGCTTTTTGCACTTGTGATAGTGTTGAAAAACCACTTTTCGCACTTGTGTTAGTGTTGAAAAACCACTTTTCACACTTGTGTTAGTGTTGAAAAACCACTTTTCGCACTTGTGTTAGTGTTGAAAAACCACTTTTCGCACTTGTGTTGGTGCAGGCAACCACTTTTGCACTTGTATTAGTGTGGAAAAAACTCTTTTTGCACTTGTGATAGTGTTGAAAAACCACTTTTCGCACTTGTGTTAGTGTTGAAAAACCACTTTTCGCACTTGTGTTGGTGCAGGAAACCACTTTTACACTTGTATTAGTGTGGAAAAACCACTTTTCGCACTTGTGTTAGTGTTGAAAAACCACTTTTCGCACTTGTATTAGTGTTGAAAAACCACTTTTCGCACTTGTGTTGGTGCAGGAAACCACTTTTGCACTTGTATTAGTGTGGAAAAAACACTTTTTGCACTTGTGATAGTGTTGAAAATCCACTTTTCGCACTTGTGTTAGTGTTGAAAAACCACTTTTTGCACTTGTGTTGGTGCA
The DNA here is from genome assembly GCF_964187855.1 of Myxine glutinosa. Lineage (NCBI taxonomy): Eukaryota > Metazoa > Chordata > Myxini > Myxiniformes > Myxinidae > Myxine > Myxine glutinosa. The sequence goes on along the minus strand of NW_027617954.1, from coordinate 75,558 downwards.
GGAAACCACTTTTGCACTTGTATTAGTGTGGAAAAACCACTTTTCGCACTTGTGTTAGTGTTGAAAAACCACTTTTCGCACTTGTGTTAGTGTTGAAAAACCACTTTTCGCACTTGTGTTAGTGTTGAAAAACCACTTTTCGCACTTGTGTTGGTGCAGGAAACCACTTTTGCACTTGTATTAGTGTGGAAAAAACACTTTTTGCACTTGTGATAGTGTTGAAAAACCACTTTTCGCACTTGTGGTAGTGTTGAAAAACCACTTTTCGGACTTGTGTTGGTGCAGGAAACCACTTTTGCACTTGTATTAGTGTGGAAAAAACGCTTTTTGCACTTGTATTAGTGTGGAAAAAACGCTTTTTGCACTTGTGATAGTGTTGAAAAACCACTTTTCGCACTTGTGTTAGTGTTGAAAAACCACTTTTCGCACTTGTGTTGGTGCAGGAAACCACTTTTGCACTTGTATTAGTGTGGAAAAACCACTTTCCGCACTTGTGTTAGTGTTGAAAAACCACTTTTCGCACTTGTGTTAGTGTTGAAAAACCACTTTTCGCACTTGTGTTAGTGTTGAAAAACCACTTTTCGCACTTGTGTTGGTGCAGGAAACCACTTTTGCACTTGTATTAGTGTGGAAAAAACACTTTTTGCACTTGTGATAGTGTTGAAAAACCACTTTTCGCACTTGTGTTAGTGTTGAAAAACCACTTTTCGCACTTGTGTTGGTGCAGGAAACCACTTTTGCACTTGTATTAGTGTGGAAAAACCACTTTCCGCACTTGTGTTAGTGTTGAAAAACCACTTTTCGCACTTGTGTTAGTGTTGAAAAACCACTTTTCGCACTTGTGTTGGTGCAGGAAACCACTTTTGCACTTGTATTAGTGTGGAAAAAACACTTTTTGCACTTGTGATAGTGTTGAAAAACCACTTTTCGCACTTGTGTTAGTGTTGAAAAACCACTTTTCGCACTTGTGTTGGTGCAGGAAACCACTTTTGCACTTGTATTAGTGTGGAAAAACCACTTTTCGCACTTGTGTTAGTGTTGAAAAACCACTTTTCGCACTTGTGTTAGTGTTGAAAAACCACTTTTCGCACTTGTGTTAGTGTTGAAAACCACTTTTCGCACTTGTGTTGGTGCAGGAAACCACTTTTGCACTTGTATTAGTGTGGAAAAAACACTTTTTGCACTTGTGATAGTGTTGAAAAACCACTCTTCGCACTTGTGGTAGTGTTGAAAAACCACTTTTCGCACTTGTGTTGGTGCAGGAAACCACTTTTGCACTTGTATTAGTGTGGAAAAAACACTTTTTGCACTTGTGATAGTGTTGAAAAACCACTTTTCGCACTTGTGTTAGTGTTGAAAAACCACTTTTCGCACTTGTGTTGGTGTAGGAAACCACTTTTGCACTTGTATTAGTGTGGAAAAACCACTTTTCGCACTTGTGTTAGTGTTGAAAAACCACTTTTCACACTTGTGTTAGTGTTGAAAAACCACTTTTCGCACTTGTGTTAGTGTTGAAAAACCACTTTTCGCACTTGTGTTGGTGCAGGAAACCACTTTTGCACTTCTATTAGTGTGGAAAAAACACTTTTTGCACTTGTGATAGTGTTGAAAAACCACTTTTCGCACTTGTGTTAGTGTTGAAAAACCACTTTTCGCACTTGTGTTGGTGCAGGAAACCACTTTTGCACTTGTATTAGTGTGGAAAAAACACTTTTTGCACTTGTGATAGTGTTGAAAAACCACTTTTCGCACTTGTGTTAGTGTTGAAAAACCACTTTTCGCACGTGTGTTGGTGCAGGAAACCACTTTTGCACTTGTATTAGTGTGGAAAAACCACTTTTCGCACTTGTGTTAGTGTTGAAAAACCACTTTTCGCACTTGTGTTAGTGTTGAAAAACCACTTTTCGCACTTGTGTTAGTGTTGAAAAACCACTTTTCGCACTTGTGTTGGTGCAGGAAACCACTTTTGCACTTGTATTAGTGTGGAAAAAACACTTTTTGCACTTGTGATAGTGTTGAAAAACCACTTTTCGCACTTGTGTTAGTGTTGAAAAACCACTTTTCGCACTTGTGTTGGTGAAGGAAACCACTTTTGCACTTGTATTAGTGTGGAAAACCACTTTTCGCACTTGTGTTAGTGTTGAAAAACCACTTTTCGCACTTGTATTAGTGTTGAAAAACCACTTTTCGCACTTGTGTTGGTGCAGGAAACCACTTTTGCACTTGTATTAGTGTGGAAAAAACATTTTGCACTTGTGATAGTGTTGAAAAACCACTTTTCGCACTTGTGTTAGTGTTGAAAAACCACTTTTCGCACTTGTGTTGGTGTAGGAAACCACTTTTGCACTTGTATTAGTGTGGAAAAACCACTTTTCGCACTTGTGTTAGTGTTGAAAAACCACTTTTCACACTTGTGTTAGTGTTGAAAAACCACTTTTCGCACTTGTGTTAGTGTTGAAAAACCACTTTTCGCACTTGTGTTGGTGCAGGAAACCACTTTTGCACTTCTATTAGTGTGGAAAAAACACTTTTTGCACTTGTGATAGTGTTGAAAAACCACTTTTCGCACTTGTGTTAGTGTTGAAAAACCACTTTTCGCACTTGTGTTGGTGCAGGAAACCACTTTTGCACTTGTATTAGTGTGGAAAAACCACTTTTCGCACTTGTGTTAGTGTTGAAAAACCACTTTTCGCACTTGTATTAGTGTTGAAAAACCACTTTTCGCACTTGTGTTGGTGCAGGAAACCACTTTTGCACTTGTATTCGTGTGGAAATAACACTTTTTGCACTTGTGATAGTGTTGAAAAACCACTTTTCGAACTTGTATTAGTGTTGAAAAACCACTTTTCGCACTTGTGTTAGTGTTGAAAAACCACTTTTCGCACTTGTGTTGGTGCAGGAAACCACTTTTGCACTTGTATTCGTGTGGAAAAAACACTTTTTGCACTTGTGATAGTGTTGAAAAACCACTTTTCGCACTTGTGGTAGTGTTGAAAAACCACTTTTCGCACTTGTGTTAGTGTTGAAAAACCACTTTTCGCACTTGTGTTGGTGCAGGAAACCACTTTTGCACTTGTATTAGTGTGGAAAAAACGCTTTTTGCACTTGTATTAGTGTGGAAAAACCACTTTCCGCACTTGTGTTAGTGTTGAAAAACCACTTTTCGCACTTGTGTTAGTGTTGAAAAACCACTTTTGCACTTGTATTAGTGTGGAAAACCCACTTTTCGCACTTGTGTTGGTGCAGGAAACCACTTTTGCACTTGTATTAGTGTGGAAAAAACACTTTTTGCACTTGTGATAGTGTTGAAAAACCACTTTTCGCACTTGTGTTAGTGTTGAAAAACCACTTTTCGCACTTGTGTTGGTGCAGGAAACCACTTTTGCACTTGTATTATTGTGGAAAAACCACTTTTCGCACTTGTGTTAGTGTTGAAAAACCACTTTTCACACTTGTGTTAGTGTTGAAAAACCACTTTTCGCACTTGTGTTAGTGTTGAAAAACCACTTTTCGCACTTGTGTTGGTGCAGGAAACCACTTTTGCACTTCTATTAGTGTGGAAAAAACACTTTTTGCACTTGTGATAGTGTTGAAAAACCACTTTTCGCACTTGTGTTAGTGTTGAAAAACCACTTTTCGCACTTGTGTTGGTGCAGGAAACCACTTTTGCACTTGTATTAGTGTGGAAAAAACACTTTTTGCACTTGTGATAGTGTTGAAAAACCACTTTTCGCACTTGTGTTAGTGTTGAAAAACCACTTTTCGCACTTGTGTTGGTGCAGGAAACCACTTTTGCACTTGTATTAGTGTGGAAAAACCACTTTTCGCACTTGTGTTAGTGTTGAAAAACCACTTTTCGCACTTGTGTTAGTGTTGAAAAACCACTTTTCGCACTTGTGTTAGTGTTGAAAAACCACTTTTCGCACTTGTGTTGGTGCAGGAAACCACTTTTGCACTTGTATTCGTGTGGGAAAAACACTTTTTGCACTTGTGATAGTGTTGAAAAACCACTTTTCGCACTTGTGGTAGTGTTGAAAAACCACTTTTCGCACTTGTGTTGGTGCAGGAAACCACTTTTGCACTTGTATTAGTGTGGAAAAAACGCTTTTTGCACTTGTATTAGTGTGGAAAAAACGCTTTTTGCACTTGTGGTAGTGTTGAAAAACCACTTTTCGCACTTGTGTTGGTGCAGGAAAACCACTTTTGCACTTGTATTAGTGTGGAAAAAACGCTTTTTGCACTTGTATTAGTGTGGAAAACCCACTTTTCGCACTTGTGTTAGTGTTGAAAAACCACTTTTCGCACTTGTGTTCGTGTTGAAAAACCACTTTTCGCACTTGTGTTGGTGCAGGAAACCACTTTTGCACTTGTATTAGTGTGGAAAAACACTTTTTGCACTTGTGATAGTGTTGAAAAACCACTTTTCGCACTTGTGTTGGTGTTGAAAAACCACTTTTCGCACTTGTGTTGGTGCAGGAAACCACTTTTGCACTTGTATTAGTGTGGAAAAACCACTTTTCGCACTTGTGTTAGTGTTGAAAAACCACTTTTTACACTTGTGTTAGTGTTGAAAAACCACTTTTCGCACTTGTGTTAGTGTTGAAAAACCACTTTTCGCACTTGTGTTGGTGAAGGAAACCACTTTTGCACTTGTATTAGTGTGGAAAAACCACTTTTCGCACTTGTGTTAGTGTTGAAAAACCACTTTTCGCACTTGTATTAGTGTTGAAAAACCACTTTTCGCACTTGTGTTGGTGCAGGAAACCACTTTTGCACTTGTATTAGTGTGGAAAAAACACTTTTTGCACTTGTGATAGTGTTGAAAAACCACTTTTCGCACTTGTGTTAGTGTTGAAAAACCACTTTTTGCACTTGTGTTGGTGCAGGAAACCACTTTTGTACTTGTATTAGTGTGGAAAAACCACTTTTCGCACTTGTGTTAGTGTTGAAAAACCACTTTTCGCACTTGTGTTAGTGTTGAAAAACCACTTTTCGCACTTGTGTTAGTGTTGAAAAACCACTTTTCGCACTTGTGTTGGTGCAGGAAACCACTTTTGCACTTGTATTAGTGTGGAAAAAACACTTTTTGCACTTGTGATAGTGTTGAAAAACCACTCTTCGCACTTGTGGTAGTGTTGAAAAACCACTTTTCGCACTTGTGTTGGTGCAGGAAACCACTTTTGCACTTGTATTAGTGTGGAAAAAACACTTTTTGTACTTGTGATAGTGTTGAAAAACCACTTTTCGCACTTGTGTTAGTGTTGAAAAACCACTTTTCGCACTTGTGTTGGTGTAGGAAACCACTTTTGCACTTGTATTAGTGTGGAAAAACCACTTTTCGCACTTGTGTTAGTGTTGAAAAACCACTTTTCACACTTGTGTTAGTGTTGAAAAACCACTTTTCGCACTTGTGTTAGTGTTGAAAAACCACTTTTCGCACTTGTGTTGGTGCAGGAAACCACTTTTGCACTTGTATTAGTGTGGAAAAAACACTTTTTGCACTTGTGATAGTGTTGAAAAACCACTCTTCGCACTTGTGGTAGTGTTGAAAAACCACTTTTCGCACTTGTGTTGGTGCAGGAAACCACTTTTGCACTTGTATTAGTGTGGAAAAAACACTTTTTGCACTTGTGATAGTGTTGAAAAACCACTTTTCGCACTTGTGTTAGTGTTGAAAAACCACTTTTCGCACTTGTGTTGGTGTAGGAAACCACTTTTGCACTTGTATTAGTGTGGAAAAAACACTTTTTGCACTTGTGTTAGTGTTGAAAAACCACTTTTCGCACTTGTGTTGGTGCAGGAAACCACTTTTGCACTTGTATTATTGTGGAAAAACCACTTTTCGCACTTGTGTTAGTGTTGAAAAACCACTTTTCACACATGTGTTAGTGTTGAAAAACCACTTTTCGCACTTGTGTTAGTGTTGAAAAACCACTTTTCGCACTTGTGTTGGTGCAGGAAACCACTTTTGCACTTCTATTAGTGTGGAAAAAACACTTTTTGCACTTGTGATAGTGTTGAAAAACCACTTTTCGCACTTGTGTTAGTGTTGAAAAACCACTTTTCGCACTTGTGTTGGTGCAGGAAACCACTTTTGCACTTGTATTAGTGTGGAAAAAACACTTTTTGCACTTGTGATAGTGTTGAAAAACCACTTTTCGCACTTGTGTTAGTGTTGAAAAACCACTTTTCGCACTTGTGTTGGTGCAGGAAACCACTTTTGCACTTGTATTAGTGTGGAAAAACCACTTTTCGCACTTGTGTTAGTGTTGAAAAACCACTTTTCGCACTTGTGTTAGTGTTGAAAAACCACTTTTCGCACTTGTGTTAGTGTTGAAAAACCACTTTTCGCACTTGTGTTGGTGCAGGAAACCACTTTTGCACTTGTATTCGTGTGGGAAAAACACTTTTTGCACTTGTGATAGTGTTGAAAAACCACTTTTCGCACTTGTGGTAGTGTTGAAAAACCACTTTTCGCACTTGTGTTGGTGCAGGAAACCACTTTTGCACTTGTATTAGTGTGGAAAAAACGCTTTTTGCACTTGTATTAGTGTGGAAAAAACGCTTTTTGCACTTGTGGTAGTGTTGAAAAACCACTTTTCGCACTTGTGTTGGTGCAGGAAAACCACTTTTGCACTTGTATTAGTGTGGAAAAAACGCTTTTTGCACTTGTATTAGTGTGGAAAACCCACTTTTCGCACTTGTGTTAGTGTTGAAAAACCACTTTTCGCACTTGTGTTCGTGTTGAAAAACCACTTTTCGCACTTGTGTTGGTGCAGGAAACCACTTTTGCACTTGTATTAGTGTGGAAAAACACTTTTTGCACTTGTGATAGTGTTGAAAAACCACTTTTCGCACTTGTGTTGGTGTTGAAAAACCACTTTTCGCACTTGTGTTGGTGCAGGAAACCACTTTTGCACTTGTATTAGTGTGGAAAAACCACTTTTCGCACTTGTGTTAGTGTTGAAAAACCACTTTTTACACTTGTGTTAGTGTTGAAAAACCACTTTTCGCACTTGTGTTAGTGTTGAAAAACCACTTTTCGCACTTGTGTTGGTGAAGGAAACCACTTTTGCACTTGTATTAGTGTGGAAAAACCACTTTTCGCACTTGTGTTAGTGTTGAAAAACCACTTTTCGCACTTGTATTAGTGTTGAAAAACCACTTTTCGCACTTGTGTTGGTGCAGGAAACCACTTTTGCACTTGTATTAGTGTGGAAAAAACACTTTTTGCACTTGTGATAGTGTTGAAAAACCACTTTTCGCACTTGTGTTAGTGTTGAAAAACCACTTTTTGCACTTGTGTTGGTGCAGGAAACCACTTTTGTACTTGTATTAGTGTGGAAAAACCACTTTTCGCACTTGTGTTAGTGTTGAAAAACCACTTTTCGCACTTGTGTTAGTGTTGAAAAACCACTTTTCGCACTTGTGTTAGTGTTGAAAAACCACTTTTCGCACTTGTGTTGGTGCAGGAAACCACTTTTGCACTTGTATTAGTGTGGAAAAAACACTTTTTGCACTTGTGATAGTGTTGAAAAACCACTCTTCGCACTTGTGGTAGTGTTGAAAAACCACTTTTCGCACTTGTGTTGGTGCAGGAAACCACTTTTGCACTTGTATTAGTGTGGAAAAAACACTTTTTGCACTTGTGATAGTGTTGAAAAACCACTTTTCGCACTTGTGTTAGTGTTGAAAAAACCACTTTTCGCACTTGTGTTGGTGTAGGAAACCACTTTTGCACTTGTATTAGTGTGGAAAAACCACTTTTCGCACTTGTGTTAGTGTTGAAAAACCACTTTTCACACTTGTGTTAGTGTTGAAAAACCACTTTTCGCACTTGTGTTAGTGTTGAAAAACCACTTTTCGCACTTGTGTTGGTGCAGGAAACCACTTTTGCACTTCTATTAGTGTGGAAAAAACACTTTTTGCACTTGTGATAGTGTTGAAAACCACTTTTCGCACTTGTGTTAGTGTTGAAAAACCACTTTTCGCACTTGTGTTGGTGCAGGAAACCACTTTTGCACTTGTATTAGTGTGGATAAACCACTTTTCGCACTTGTGTTAGTGTTGAAAAACAACTTTTCGCACTTGTATTAGTGTTGAAAAACCACTTTTCGCACTTGTGTTGGTGCAGGAAACCACTTTTGCACTTGTATTCGTGTGGAAATAACACTTTTTGCACTTGTGATAGTGTTGAAAAACCACTTTTCGCACTTGTGTTAGTGTTGAAAAACCACTTTTCGCACTTGTGTTGGTGCAGGAAACCACTTTTGCACTTGTATTAGTGTGGAAAACCACTTTTCGCACTTGTGTTAGTGTTGAAAAACCACTTTTCGCACTTGTGTTAGTGTTGAAAAACCACTTTTCGCACTTGTGTTAGTGTTGAAAAACCACTTTTCGCACTTGTGTTGGTGCAGGAAACCACTTTTGCACTTGTATTAGTGTGGAAAAAACACTTTTTGCACTTGTGATAGTGTTGAAAAACCACTTTTTGCACTTGTGGTAGTGTTGAAAAACCACTTTTCGCACTTGTGTTGGTGCAGGAAACCACTTTTACACTTGTATTAGTGTGGAAAAAACGCTTTTTGCACTTGTGATAGTGTTGAAAAACCACTTTTCGCACTTGTGTTAGTGTTGAAAAACCACTTTTCACACTTGTGTTAGTGTTGAAAAACCACTTTTCGCACTTGTGTTAGTGTTGAAAAACCACTTTTCGCACTTGTGTTGGTGCAGGCAACCACTTTTGCACTTGTATTAGTGTGGAAAAAACACTTTTTGCACTTGTGATAGTGTTGAAAAACCACTTTTCGCACTTGTGTTAGTGTTGAAAAACCACTTTTCGCACTTGTGTTGGTGCAGGAAACCACTTTTGCACTTGTATTAGTGTGGAAAAACCACTTTTCGCACTTGTGTTAGTGTTGAAAAACCACTTTTCGCACTTGTATTAGTGTTGAAAAACCACTTTTCGCACTTGTGTTGGTGCAGGAAACCACTTTTGCACTTGTATTAGTGTGGAAAAAACACTTTTTGCACTTGTGATAGTGTTGAAAAACCACTTTTCGCACTTGTGTTAGTGTTGAAAAACCACTTTTTGCACTTGTGTTGGTGCAGGAAACCACTTTTGCACTTGTATTAGTGTGGAAAAACCACTTTTCGCACTTGTGTTAGTGTTGAAAAACCACTTTTCGCACTTGTGTTAGTGTTGAAAAACCACTTTTCGCACTTGTGTTAGTGTTGAAAAACCACTTTTCGCACTTGTGTTGGTGCAGGAAACCACTTTTGCACTTGTATTAGTGTGGAAAAAACACTTTTTGCACTTGTGATAGTGTTGAAAAACCACTTTTCGCACTTGTGGTAGTGTTGAAAAACCACTTTTCGGACTTGTGTTGGTGCAGGAAACCACTTTTGCACTTGTATTAGTGTGGAAAAAACGCTTTTTGCACTTGTATTAGTGTGGAAAAAACGCTTTTTGCACTTGTGATAGTGTTGAAAAACCACTTTTCGCACTTGTGTTAGTGTTGAAAAACCACTTTTCGCACTTGTGTTGGTGCAGGAAACCACTTTTGCACTTGTATTAGTGTGGAAAAACCACTTTCCGCACTTGTGTTAGTGTTGAAAAACCACTTTTCGCACTTGTGTTAGTGTTGAAAAACCACTTTTCGCACTTGTGTTAGTGTTGAAAAACCACTTTTCGCACTTGTGTTGGTGCAGGAAACCACTTTTGCACTTGTATTAGTGTGGAAAAACCACTTTCCGCACTTGTGTTAGTGTTGAAAAACCACTTTTCGCACTTGTGTTAGTGTTGAAAAACCACTTTTCGCACTTGTGTTAGTGTTGAAAAACCACTTTTCGCACTTGTGTTGGTGCAGGAAACCACTTTTGCACTTGTATTAGTGTGGAAAAACCACTTTCCGCACTTGTGTTAGTGTTGAAAAACCACTTTTCGCACTTGTGTTAGTGTTGAAAAACCACTTTTCGCACTTGTGTTAGTGTTGAAAAACCACTTTTCGCACTTGTGTTGGTGCAGGAAACCACTTTTGCACTTGTATTAGTGTGGAAAAACCACTTTCCGCACTTGTGTTAGTGTTGAAAAACCACTTTTCGCACTTGTGTTAGTGTTGAAAAACCACTTTTCGCACTTGTGTTAGTGTTGAAAAACCACTTTTCGCACTTGTGTTGGTGCAGGAAACCACTTTTGCACTTGTATTAGTGTGGAAAAAACACTTTTTGCACTTGTGATAGTGTTGAAAAACCACTTTTCGCACTTGTGTTAGTGTTGAAAAACCACTTTTCGCACTTGTGTTGGTGCAGGAAACCACTTTTGCACTTGTATTAGTGTGGAAAAACCACTTTTCGCACTTGTGTTAGTGTTGAAAAACCACTTTTCGCACTTGTGTTAGTGTTGAAAAACCACTTTTCGCACTTGTGTTGGTGCAGGAAACCACTTTTGCACTTGTATTAGTGTGGAAAAACACTTTTTGCACTTGTGATAGTGTTGAAAAACCACTTTTCGCACTTGTGTTAGTGTTGAAAAACCACTTTTCACACTTGTGTTAGTGTTGAAAAAACACTTTTCGCACTTGTGTTGGTGCAGGGAACCACTTTTGCACTTGTATTAGTGTGGAAAAACCACTTTCCGCACTTGTGTTAGTGTTGAAAAACCACTTTTCGCACTTGTGTTAGTGTTGAAAAACCACTTTTCGCACTTGTGTTAGTGTTGAAAAACCACTTTTCGCACTTGTGTTGGTGCAGGAAACCACTTTTGCACTTGTATTAGTGTGGAAAAAACACTTTTTGCACTTGTGATAGTGTTGAAAAACCACTTTTCGCACTTGTGTTAGTGTTGAAAAACCACTTTTCGCACTTGTGTTGGTGCAGGAAACCACTTTTGCACTTGTATTATTGTGGAAAAACCACTTTTCGCACTTGTGTTAGTGTTGAAAAACCACTTTTCACACTTGTGTTAGTGTTGAAAAACCACTTTTCGCACTTGTGTTAGTGTTGAAAAACCACTTTTCGCACTTGTGTTGGTGCAGGAAACCACTTTTGCACTTCTATTAGTGTGGAAAAAACACTTTTTGCACTTGTGATAGTGTTGAAAAACCACTTTTCGCACTTGTGTTAGTGTTGAAAAACCACTTTTCGCACTTGTGTTGGTGCAGGAAACCACTTTTGCACTTGTATTAGTGTGGAAAAAACACTTTTTGCACTTGTGATAGTGTTGAAAAACCACTTTTCGCACTTGTGTTAGTGTTGAAAAACCACTTTTCACACTTGTGTTAGTGTTGAAAAACCACTTTTCGCACTTGTGTTAGTGTTGAAAAACCACTTTTCGCACTTGTGTTGGTGCAGGCAACCACTTTTGCACTTGTATTAGTGTGGAAAAAACACTTTTTGCACTTGTGATAGTGTTGAAAAACCACTTTTCGCACTTGTGTTAGTGTTGAAAAACCACTTTTCGCACTTGTGTTGGTGCAGGAAACCACTTTTGCACTTGTATTAGTGTGGAAAAACCACTTTTCGCACTTGTGTTAGTGTTGAAAAACCACTTTTCGCACTTGTATTAGTGTTGAAAAACCACTTTTCGCACTTGTGTTGGTGCAGGAAACCACTTTTGCACTTGTATTAGTGTGGAAAAAACACTTTTTGCACTTGTGATAGTGTTGAAAAACCACTTTTCGCACTTGTGTTAGTGTTGAAAAACCACTTTTTGCACTTGTGTTGGTGCAGGAAACCACTTTTGCACTTGTATTAGTGTGGAAAAACCACTTTTCGCACTTGTGTTAGTGTTGAAAAACCACTTTTCGCACTTGTGTTAGTGTTGAAAAACCACTTTTCGCACTTGTGTTAGTGTTGAAAAACCACTTTTCGCACTTGTGTTGGTGCAGGAAACCACTTTTGCACTTGTATTAGTGTGGAAAAAACACTTTTTGCACTTGTGATAGTGTTGAAAAACCACTTTTCGCACTTGTGGTAGTGTTGAAAAACCACTTTTCGGACTTGTGTTGGTGCAGGAAACCACTTTTGCACTTGTATTAGTGTGGAAAAAACGCTTTTTGCACTTGTATTAGTGTGGAAAAAACGCTTTTTGCACTTGTGATAGTGTTGAAAAACCACTTTTCGCACTTGTGTTAGTGTTGAAAAACCACTTTTCGCACTTGTGTTGGTGCAGGAAACCACTTTTGCACTTGTATTAGTGTGGAAAAACCACTTTCCGCACTTGTGTTAGTGTTGAAAAACCACTTTTCGCACTTGTGTTAGTGTTGAAAAACCACTTTTCGCACTTGTGTTAGTGTTGAAAAACCACTTTTCGCACTTGTGTTGGTGCAGGAAACCACTTTTGCACTTGTATTAGTGTGGAAAAAACACTTTTTGCACTTGTGATAGTGTTGAAAAACCACTTTTCGCACTTGTGTTAGTGTTGAAAAACCACTTTTCGCACTTGTGTTGGTGCAGGAAACCACTTTTGCACTTGTATTAGTGTGGAAAAACCACTTTCCGCACTTGTGTTAGTGTTGAAAAACCACTTTTCGCACTTGTGTTAGTGTTGAAAAACCACTTTTCGCACTTGTGTTAGTGTTGAAAAACCACTTTTCGCACTTGTGTTGGTGCAGGAAACCACTTTTGCACTTGTATTAGTGTGGAAAAAACACTTTTTGCACTTGTGATAGTGTTGAAAAACCACTTTTCGCACTTGTGTTAGTGTTGAAAAACCACTTTTCGCACTTGTGTTGGTGCAGGAAACCACTTTTGCACTTGTATTAGTGTGGAAAAACCACTTTTCGCACTTGTGTTAGTGTTGAAAAACCACTTTTCGCACTTGTGTTAGTGTTGAAAAACCACTTTTCGCACTTGTGTTGGTGCAGGAAACCACTTTTGCACTTGTATTAGTGTGGAAAAAACACTTTTTGCACTTGTGATAGTGTTGAAAAACCACTTTTCGCACTTGTGTTAGTGTTGAAAAACCACTTTTCACACTTGTGTTAGTGTTGAAAAAACACTTTTCGCACTTGTGTTGGTGCAGGGAACCACTTTTGCACTTGTATTAGTGTGGAAAAACCACTTTCCGCACTTGTGTTAGTGTTGAAAAACCACTTTTCGCACTTGTGTTAGTGTTGAAAAACCACTTTTCGCACTTGTGTTAGTGTTGAAAAACCACTTTTCGCACTTGTGTTGGTGCAGGAAACCACTTTTGCACTTGTATTAGTGTGGAAAAAACACTTTTTGCACTTGTGATAGTGTTGAAAAACCACTTTTCGCACTTGTGTTAGTGTTGAAAAACCACTTTTCGCACTTGTGTTGGTGCAGGAAACCACTTTTGCACTTGTATTATTGTGGAAAAACCACTTTTCGCACTTGTGTTAGTGTTGAAAAACCACTTTTCACACTTGTGTTAGTGTTGAAAAACCACTTTTCGCACTTGTGTTAGTGTTGAAAAACCACTTTTCGCACTTGTGTTGGTGCAGGAAACCACTTTTGCACTTCTATTAGTGTGGAAAAAACACTTTTTGCACTTGTGATAGTGTTGAAAAACCACTTTTCGCACTTGTGTTAGTGTTGAAAAACCACTTTTCGCACTTGTGTTGGTGCAGGAAACCACTTTTGCACTTGTATTAGTGTGGAAAAAACACTTTTTGCACTTGTGATAGTGTTGAAAAACCACTTTTCGCACTTGTGGTAGTGTTGAAAAACCACTTTTCGCACTTGTGTTGGTGCAGGAAACCACTTTTGCACTTGTATTAGTGTGGAAAAAACGCTTTTTACCTTCGCAAAAGCGGAAGGTTATGTTTTTATCGCTGTGTATTTATTTGTATGTCTGTGTGTGTGTGTGTATGTTATTCGCATAACTCAAAAAGTATTCAACCGAATTGCATGAAATTTGGTGGGATGATTGGTTATTATACGGGACACATTTGATTAGATTTTGGGAGCAATCGGGTCAAAGGTCAAGGTCAAGGTCACGAAAAGGTCAGAATCGTATTTTTGTTGTTCTGTTCCCTACACTCCCATGCCAAGTACAGAACAGTAGCTGCGGCGAAGGTATGCGCTCTACCGAGTGCCCGTTCTAGTTGCACTTGTATTAGTGTGGAAAAAACGCTTTTTGCACTTGTGGTAGTGTTGAAAAACCACTTTACGCACTTGTGTTGGTGCAGGAAAACCACTTTTGCATTTGTATTAGTGTGGAAAAAACGCTTTTTGCACTTGTATTAGTGTGGAAAACCCACTTTTCGCACTTGTGTTAGTGTTGAAAAACCACTTTTCGCACTTGTGTTCGTGTTGAAAAACCACTTTTCGCACTTGTGTTGGTGCAGGAAACCACTTTTGCACTTGTATTAGTGTGGAAAAACACTTTTTGCACTTGTGATAGTGTTGAAAAACCACTTTTCGCACTTGTGTTGGTGTTGAAAAACCACTTTTCGCACTTGTGTTGGTGCAGGAAACCACTTTTGCACTTGTATTAGTGTGGAAAAACCACTTTTCGCACTTGTGTTAGTGTTGAAAAACCACTTTTTACACTTGTGTTAGTGTTGAAAAACCACTTTTCGCACTTGTGTTAGTGTTGAAAAACCACTTTTCGCACTTGTGTTGGTGAAGGAAACCACTTTTGCACTTGTATTAGTGTGGAAAAAACACTTTTTGCACTTGTGATAGTGTTGAAAAACCACTTTTTGCACTTGTGGTAGTGTTGAAAAACCACTTTTCGCACATGTGTTGGTGCAGGAAACCACTTTTACACTTGTATTAGTGTGGAAAAAACGCTTTTTGCACTTGTGATAGTGTTGAAAAACCACTTTTCGCACTTGTGTTAGTGTTGAAAAACCACTTTTCACACTTGTGTTAGTGTTGAAAAACCACTTTTCGCACTTGTGTTAGTGTTGAAAAACCACTTTTCGCACTTGTGTTGGTGCAGGCAACCACTTTTGCACTTGTATTAGTGTGGAAAAAACACTTTTTGCACTTGTGATAGTGTTGAAAAACCACTTTTCGCACTTGTGTTAGTGTTGAAAAACCACTTTTCGCACTTGTGTTGGTGCAGGAAACCACTTTTGCACTTGTATTAGTGTGGAAAAACCACTTTTCGCACTTGTGTTAGTGTTGAAAAACCACTTTTCGCACTTGTATTAGTGTTGAAAAACCACTTTTCGCACTTGTGTTGGTGCAGGAAACCACTTTTGCACTTGTATTAGTGTGGAAAAAACACTTTTTGCACTTGTGATAGTGTTGAAAAACCACTTTTCGCACTTGTGTTAGTGTTGAAAAACCACTTTTTGCACTTGTGTTGGTGCAGGAAACCACTTTTGCACTTGTATTAGTATGGAAAAACCACTTTTCGCACTTGTGTTAGTGTTGAAAAACCACTTTTCGCACTTGTGTTAGTGTTGAAAAACCACTTTTCGCACTTGTGTTAGTGTTGAAAAACCACTTTTCGCACTTGTGTTGGTGCAGGAAACCACTTTTGCACTTGTATTAGTGTGGAAAAAACACTTTTTGCACTTGTGATAGTGTTGAAAAACCACTTTTCGCACTTGTGGTAGTGTTGAAAAACCACTTTTCGGACTTGTGTTGGTGCAGGAAACCACTTTTGCACTTGTATTAGTGTGGAAAAAACGCTTTTTGCACTTGTATTAGTGTGGAAAAAACGCTTTTTGCACTTGTGATAGTGTTGAAAAACCACTTTTCGCACTTGTGTTAGTGTTGAAAAACCACTTTTCGCACTTGTGTTGGTGCAGGAAACCACTTTTGCACTTGTATTAGTGTGGAAAAACCACTTTCCGCACTTGTGTTAGTGTTGAAAAACCACTTTTCGCACTTGTGTTAGTGTTGAAAAACCACTTTTCGCACTTGTGTTAGTGTTGAAAAACCACTTTTCGCACTTGTGTTGGTGCAGGAAACCACTTTTGCACTTGTATTAGTGTGGAAAAAACACTTTTTGCACTTGTGATAGTGTTGAAAAACCACTTTTCGCACTTGTGTTAGTGTTGAAAAACCACTTTTCGCACTTGTGTTGGTGCAGGAAACCACTTTTGCACTTGTATTAGTGTGGAACAACCACTTTCCGCACTTGTGTTAGTGTTGAAAAACCACTTTTCGCACTTGTGTTAGTGTTGAAAAACCACTTTTCGCACTTGTGTTAGTGTTGAAAAACCACTTTTCGCACTTGTGTTGGTGCAGGAAACCACTTTTGCACTTGTATTAGTGTGGAAAAAACACTTTTTGCACTTGTGATAGTGTTGAAAAACCACTTTTCGCACTTGTGTTAGTGTTGAAAAACCACTTTTCGCACTTGTGTTGGTGCAGGAAACCACTTTTGCACTTGTATTAGTGTGGAAAAACCACTTTTCGCACTTGTGTTAGTGTTGAAAAACCACTTTTCGCACTTGTGTTAGTGTTGAAAAACCACTTTTCGCACTTGTGTTAGTGTTGAAAAACCACTTTTCGCACTTGTGCTGGTGCAGGAAACCACTTTTGCACTTGTATTAGTGTGGAAAAAACACTTTTTGCACTTGTGATAGTGTTGAAAAACCACTTTTCGCACTTGTGTTAGTGTTGAAAAACCACTTTTCACACTTGTGTTAGTGTTGAAAAAACACTTTTCGCACTTGTGTTGGTGCAGGGAACCACTTTTGCACTTGTATTAGTGTGGAAAAACCACTTTCCGCACTTGTGTTAGTGTTGAAAAACCACTTTTCGCACTTGTGTTAGTGTTGAAAAACCACTTTTCGCACTTGTGTTAGTGTTGAAAAACCACTTTTCGCACTTGTGTTGGTGCAGGAAACCACTTTTGCACTTGTATTAGTGTGGAAAAAACACTTTTTGCACTTGTGATAGTGTTGAAAAACCACTTTTCGCACTTGTGTTAGTGTTGAAAAACCACTTTTCGCACTTGTGTTGGTGCAGGAAACCACTTTTGCACTTGTATTATTGTGGAAAAACCACTTTTCGCACTTGTGTTAGTGTTGAAAAACCACTTTTCACACTTGTGTTAGTGTTGAAAAACCACTTTTCGCACTTGTGTTAGTGTTGAAAAACCACTTTTCGCACTTGTGTTGGTGCAGGAAACCACTTTTGCACTTCTATTAGTGTGGAAAAAACACTTTTTGCACTTGTGATAGTGTTGAAAAACCACTTTTCGCACTTGTGTTAGTGTTGAAAAACCACTTTTCGCACTTGTGTTGGTGCAGGAAACCACTTTTGCACTTGTATTAGTGTGGAAAAAACACTTTTTGCACTTGTGATAGTGTTGAAAAACCACTTTTCGCACTTGTGGTAGTGTTGAAAAACCACTTTTCGCACTTGTGTTGGTGCAGGAAACCACTTTTGCACTTGTATTAGTGTGGAAAAAACGCTTTTTACCTTCGCAAAAGCGGAAGGTTATGTTTTTATCGCTGTGTATTTATTTGTATGTCTGTGTGTGTGTGTGTATGTTATTCGCATAACTCAAAAAGTATTCAACCGAATTGCATGAAATTTGGTGGGATGATTGGTTATTATACGGGACACATTTGATTAGATTTTGGGAGCAATCGGGTCAAAGGTCAAGGTCAAGGTCACGAAAAGGTCAGAATCGTATTTTTGTTGTTCTGTTCCCTACACTCCCATGCCAAGTACAGAACAGTAGCTGCGGCGAAGGTATGCGCTCTACCGAGTGCCCGTTCTAGTTGCACTTGTATTAGTGTGGAAAAAACGCTTTTTGCACTTGTGGTAGTGTTGAAAAACCACTTTTCGCACTTGTGTTGGTGCAGGAAAACCACTTTTGCATTTGTATTAGTGTGGAAAAAACGCTTTTTGCACTTGTATTAGTGTGGAAAACCCACTTTTCGCACTTGTGTTAGTGTTGAAAAACCACTTTTCGCACTTGTGTTCGTGTTGAAAAACCACTTTTCGCACTTGTGTTGGTGCAGGAAACCACTTTTGCACTTGTATTAGTGTGGAAAAACACTTTTTGCACTTGTGATAGTGTTGAAAAACCACTTTTCGCACTTGTGTTGGTGTTGAAAAACCACTTTTCGCACTTGTGTTGGTGCAGGAAACCACTTTTGCACTTGTATTAGTGTGGAAAAACCACTTTTCGCACTTGTGTTAGTGTTGAAAAACCACTTTTTACACTTGTGTTAGTGTTGAAAAACCACTTTTCGCACTTGTGTTAGTGTTGAAAAACCACTTTTCGCACTTGTGTTGGTGAAGGAAACCACTTTTGCACTTGTATTAGTGTGGAAAAACCACTTTTCGCACTTGTGTTAGTGTTGAAAAACCACTTTTCGCACTTGTATTAGTGTTGAAAAACCACTTCTCGCACTTGTGTTGGTGCAGGAAACCACTTTTGCACTTGTATTAGTGTGGAAAAAACACTTTTTGCACTTGTGATAGTGTTGAAAAACCACTTTTCGCACTTGTGTTAGTGTTGAAAAACCACTTTTTGCACTTGTGTTGGTGCAGGAAACCACTTTTGTACTTGTATTAGTGTGGAAAAACCACTTTTCGCACTTGTGTTAGTGTTGAAAAACCACTTTTCGCACTTGTGTTAGTGTTGAAAAACCACTTTTCGCACTTGTGTTAGTGTTGAAAAACCACTTTTCGCACTTGTGTTGGTGCAGGAAACCACTTTTGCACTTGTATTAGTGTGGAAAAAACACTTTTTGCACTTGTGATAGTGTTGAAAAACCACTCTTCGCACTTGTGGTAGTGTTGAAAAACCACTTTTCGCACTTGTGTTGGTGCAGGAAACCACTTTTGCACTTGTATTAGTGTGGAAAAAACACTTTTTGCACTTGTGATAGTGTTGAAAAACCACTTTTTGCACTTGTGTTAGTGTTGAAAAACCACTTTTCGCACTTGTGTTGGTGTAGGAAACCACTTTTGCACTTGTATTAGTGTGGAAAAACCACTTTTCGCACTTGTGTTAGTGTTGAAAAACCACTTTTCACACTTGTGTTAGTGTTGAAAAACCACTTTTCGCACTTGTGTTAGTGTTGAAAAACCACTTTTCGAACTTGTGTTGGTGCAGGAAACCACTTTTGCACTTCTATTAGTGTGGAAAAAACACTTTTTGCACTTGTGATAGTGTTGAAAAACCACTTTTCGCACTTGTGTTGGTGCAGGAAACCACTTTTGCACTTGTATTAGTGTGGAAAAAACACTTTTTGCACTTGTGATAGTGTTGAAAAACCACTTTTCGCACTTGTGTTAGTGTTGAAAAACCACTTTTTGCACTTGTGTTGGTGCAGGAAACCACTTTTGTACTTGTATTAGTGTGGAAAAACCACTTTTCGCACTTGTGTTAGTGTTGAAAAACCACTTTTCGCACTTGTGTTAGTGTTGAAAAACCACTTTTCGCACTTGTGTTAGTGTTGAAAAACCACTTTTCGCACTTGTGTTGGTGCAGGAAACCACTTTTGCACTTGTATTAGTGTGGAAAAAACACTTTTTGCACTTGTGATAGTGTTGAAAAACCACTCTTCGCACTTGTGGTAGTGTTGAAAAACCACTTTTCGCACTTGTGTTGGTGCAGGAAACCACTTTTACACTTGTATTAGTGTGGAAAAAACGCTTTTTGCACTTGTGATAGTGTTGAAAAACCACTTTTCGCACTTGTGTTAGTGTTGAAAAACCACTTTTCACACTTGTGTTAGTGTTGAAAAACCACTTTTCGCACTTGTGTTAGTGTTGAAAAACCACTTTTCGCACTTGTGTTGGTGCAGGCAACCACTTTTGCACTTGTATTAGTGTGGAAAAAACACTTTTTGCACTTGTGATAGTGTTGAAAAACCACTTTTCGCACTTGTGTTAGTGTTGAAAAACCACTTTTCGCACTTGTGTTGGTGCAGGAAACCACTTTTGCACTTGTATTAGTGTGGAAAAACCACTTTTCGCACTTGTGTTAGTGTTGAAAAACCACTTTTCGCACTTGTATTAGTGTTGAAAAACCACTTTTCGCACTTGTGTTGGTGCAGGAAACCACTTTTGCACTTGTATTAGTGTGGAAAAAACACTTTTTGCACTTGTGATAGTGTTGAAAAACCACTTTTCGCACTTGTGTTAGTGTTGAAAAACCACTTTTTGCACTTGTGTTGGTGCAGGAAACCACTTTTGCACTTGTATTAGTGTGGAAAAACCACTTTTCGCACTTGTGTTAGTGTTGAAAAACCACTTTTCGCACTTGTGTTAGTGTTGAAAAACCACTTTTCGCACTTGTGTTAGTGTTGAAAAACCACTTTTCGCACTTGTGTTGGTGCAGGAAACCACTTTTGCACTTGTATTAGTGTGGAAAAAACACTTTTTGCACTTGTGATAGTGTTGAAAAACCACTTTTCGCACTTGTGGTAGTGTTGAAAAACCACTTTTCGGACTTGTGTTGGTGCAGGAAACCACTTTTGCACTTGTATTAGTGTGGAAAAAACGCTTTTTGCACTTGTATTAGTGTGGAAAAAACGCTTTTTGCACTTGTGATAGTGTTGAAAAACCACTTTTCGCACTTGTGTTAGTGTTGAAAAACCACTTTTCGCACTTGTGTTGGTGCAGGAAACCACTTTTGCACTTGTATTAGTGTGGAAAAACCACTTTCCGCACTTGTGTTAGTGTTGAAAAACCACTTTTCGCACTTGTGTTAGTGTTGAAAAACCACTTTTCGCACTTGTGTTAGTGTTGAAAAACCACTTTTCGCACTTGTGTTGGTGCAGGAAACCACTTTTGCACTTGTATTAGTGTGGAAAAAACACTTTTTGCACTTGTGATAGTGTTGAAAAACCACTTTTCGCACTTGTGTTAGTGTTGAAAAACCACTTTTCGCACTTGTGTTGGTGCAGGAAACCACTTTTGCACTTGTATTAGTGTGGAAAAACCACTTTCCGCACTTGTGTTAGTGTTGAAAAACCACTTTTCGCACTTGTGTTAGTGTTGAAAAACCACTTTTCGCACTTGTGTTAGTGTTGAAAAACCACTTTTCGCACTTGTGTTGGTGCAGGAAACCACTTTTGCACTTGTATTAGTGTGGAAAAAACACTTTTTGCACTTGTGATAGTGTTGAAAAACCACTTTTCGCACTTGTGTTAGTGTTGAAAAACCACTTTTCGCACTTGTGTTGGTGCAGGAAACCACTTTTGCACTTGTATTAGTGTGGAAAAACCACTTTTCGCACTTGTGTTAGTGTTGAAAAACCACTTTTCGCACTTGTGTTAGTGTTGAAAAACCACTTTTCGCACTTGTGTTAGTGTTGAAAAACCACTTTTCGCACTTGTGTTGGTGCAGGAAACCACTTTTGCACTTGTATTAGTGTGGAAAAAACACTTTTTGCACTTGTGATAGTGTTGAAAAACCACTTTTCGCACTTGTGTTAGTGTTGAAAAACCACTTTTCACACTTGTGTTAGTGTTGAAAAAACACTTTTCGCACTTGTGTTGGTGCAGGGAACCACTTTTGCACTTGTATTAGTGTGGAAAAACCACTTTCCGCACTTGTGTTAGTGTTGAAAAACCACTTTTCGCACTTGTGTTAGTGTTGAAAAACCACTTTTCGCACTTGTGTTAGTGTTGAAAAACCACTTTTCGCACTTGTGTTGGTGCAGGAAACCACTTTTGCACTTGTATTAGTGTGGAAAAAACACTTTTTGCACTTGTGATAGTGTTGAAAAACCACTTTTCGCACTTGTGTTAGTGTTGAAAAACCACTTTTCGCACTTGTGTTGGTGCAGGAAACCACTTTTGCACTTGTATTATTGTGGAAAAACCACTTTTCGCACTTGTGTTAGTGTTGAAAAACCACTTTTCACACTTGTGTTAGTGTTGAAAAACCACTTTTCGCACTTGTGTTAGTGTTGAAAAACCACTTTTCGCACTTGTGTTGGTGCAGGAAACCACTTTTGCACTTCTATTAGTGTGGAAAAAACACTTTTTGCACTTGTGATAGTGTTGAAAAACCACTTTTCGCACTTGTGTTAGTGTTGAAAAACCACTTTTCGCACTTGTGTTGGTGCAGGAAACCACTTTTGCACTTGTATTAGTGTGGAAAAAACACTTTTTGCACTTGTGATAGTGTTGAAAAACCACTTTTCGCACTTGTGTTAGTGTTGAAAAACCACTTTTCGCACTTGTGTTGGTGCAGGAAACCACTTTTGCACTTGTATTAGTGTGGAAAAACCACTTTTTGCACTTGTGTTAGTGTTGAAAAACCACTTTTCGCACTTGTGTTAGTGTTGAAAAACCACTTTTCGCACTTGTGTTAGTGTTGAAAAACCACTTTTCGCACTTGTGTTGGTACAGGAAACCACTTTTGCACTTGTATTCGTGTGGGAAAAACACTTTTTGCACTTGTGATAGTGTTGAAAAACCACTTTTCGCACTTGTGGTAGTGTTGAAAAACCACTTTTCGCACTTGTGTTGGTGCAGGAAACCACTTTTGCACTTGTATTAGTGTGGAAAAAACGCTTTTTACCTTCGCAAAAGCGGAAGGTTATGTTTTTATCGCTGTGTATTTATTTGTATGTCTGTGTGTGTGTGTGTATGTTATTCGCATAACTCAAAAAGTATTCAACCGAATTGCATGAAATTTGGTGGGATGATTGGTTATTATACGGGACACATTTGATTAGATTTTGGGAGCAATCGGGTCAAAGGTCAAGGTCAAGGTCACGAAAAGGTCAGAATCGTATTTTTGTTGTTCTGTTCTCTACACTCCCATGCCAAGTACAGAACAGTAGCTGCGGCGAAGGTATGCGCTCTACCGAGTGCCCGTTCTAGTTGCACTTGTATTAGTGTGGAAAAAACGCTTTTTGCACTTGTGGTAGTGTTGAAAAACCACTTTTCGCACTTGTGTTGGTGCAGGAAAACCACTTTTGCATTTGTATTAGTGTGGAAAAAACGCTTTTTGCACTTGTATTAGTGTGGAAAACCCACTTTTCGCACTTGTGTTAGTGTTGAAAAACCACTTTCGCACTTGTGTTCGTGTTGAAAAACCACTTTTCGCACTTGTGTTGGTGCAGGAAACCACTTTTGCACTTGTATTAGTGTGGAAAAACACTTTTTGCACTTGTGATAGTGTTGAAAAACCACTTTTCGCACTTGTGTTGGTGTTGAAAAACCACTTTTCGCACTTGTGTTGGTGCAGGAAACCACTTTTGCACTTGTATTAGTGTGGAAAAACCACTTTTCGCACTTGTGTTAGTGTTGAAAAACCACTTTTTACACTTGTGTTAGTGTTGAAAAACCACTTTTCGCACTTGTGTTAGTGTTGAAAAACCACTTTTCGCACTTGTGTTGGTGAAGGAAACCACTTTTGCACTTGTATTAGTGTGGAAAAACCACTTTTCGCACTTGTGTTAGTGTTGAAAAACCACTTTTCGCACTTGTATTAGTGTTGAAAAACCACTTTTCGCACTTGTGTTGGTGCAGGAAACCACTTTTGCACTTGTATTAGTGTGGAAAAAACACTTTTTGCACTTGTGATAGTGTTGAAAAACCACTTTTCGCACTTGTGTTAGTGTTGAAAAACCACTTTTTGCACTTGTGTTGGTGCAGGAAACCACTTTTGTACTTGTATTAGTGTGGAAAAACCACTTTTCGCACTTGTGTTAGTGTTGAAAAACCACTTTTCGCACTTGTGTTAGTGTTGAAAAACCACTTTTCGCACTTGTGTTAGTGTTGAAAAACCACTTTTCGCACTTGTGTTGGTGCAGGAAACCACTTTTGCACTTGTATTAGTGTGGAAAAAACACTTTTTGCACTTGTGATAGTGTTGAAAAACCACTCTTCGCACTTGTGGTAGTGTTGAAAAACCACTTTTCGCACTTGTGTTGGTGCAGGAAACCACTTTTGCACTTGTATTAGTGTGGAAAAAACACTTTTTGCACTTGTGATAGTGTTGAAAAACCACTTTTTGCACTTGTGTTAGTGTTGAAAAACCACTTTTCGCACTTGTGTTGGTGTAGGAAACCACTTTTGCACTTGTATTAGTGTGGAAAAACCACTTTTCGCACTTGTGTTAGTGTTGAAAAACCACTTTTCACACTTGTGTTAGTGTTGAAAAACCACTTTTCGCACTTGTGTTAGTGTTGAAAAACCACTTTTCGAACTTGTGTTGGTGCAGGAAACCACTTTTGCACTTCTATTAGTGTGGAAAAAACACTTTTTGCACTTGTGATAGTGTTGAAAAACCACTTTTCGCACTTGTGTTGGTGCAGGAAACCACTTTTGCACTTGTATTAGTGTGGAAAAAACACTTTTTGCACTTGTGATAGTGATGAAAAACCACTTTTCGCACTTGTGTTAGT
This sequence comes from Myxine glutinosa, assembly GCF_964187855.1. Classification (NCBI taxonomy): domain Eukaryota; kingdom Metazoa; phylum Chordata; class Myxini; order Myxiniformes; family Myxinidae; genus Myxine; species Myxine glutinosa. The sequence goes on along the minus strand of NW_027617954.1, from coordinate 51,296 downwards.
GTTGAAAAACCACTTTTTGCACTTGTGTTGGTGCAGGAAACCACTTTTGTACTTGTATTAGTGTGGAAAAACCACTTTTCGCACTTGTGTTAGTGTTGAAAAACCACTTTTCGCACTTGTGTTAGTGTTGAAAAACCACTTTTCGCACTTGTGTTAGTGTTGAAAAACCACTTTTCGCACTTGTGTTGGTGCAGGAAACCACTTTTGCACTTGTATTAGTGTGGAAAAAACACTTTTTGCACTTGTGATAGTGTTGAAAAACCACTCTTCGCACTTGTGGTAGTGTTGAAAAACCACTTTTCGCACTTGTGTTGGTGCAGGAAACCACTTTTGCACTTGTATTAGTGTGGAAAAAACACTTTTTGCACTTGTGATAGTGTTGAAAAACCACTTTTCGCACTTGTGTTAGTGTTGAAAAACCACTTTTCGCACTTGTGTTGGTGTAGGAAACCACTTTTGCACTTGTATTAGTGTGGAAAAACCACTTTTCGCACTTGTGTTAGTGTTGAAAAACCACTTTTCACACTTGTGTTAGTGTTGAAAAACCACTTTTCGCACTTGTGTTAGTGTTGAAAAACCACTTTTCGCACTTGTGTTGGTGCAGGAAACCACTTTTGCACTTCTATTAGTGTGGAAAAAACACTTTTTGCACTTGTGATAGTGTTGAAAAACCACTTTTCACACTTGTGTTAGTGTTGAAAAACCACTTTTCGCACTTGTGTTGGTGCAGGAAACCACTTTTGCACTTGTATTAGTGTGGATAAACCACTTTTCGCACTTGTGTTAGTGTTGAAAAACAACTTTTCGCACTTGTATTAGTGTTGAAAAACCACTTTTCGCACTTGTGTTGGTGCAGGAAACCACTTTTGCACTTGTATTCGTGTGGAAATAACACTTTTTGCACTTGTGATAGTGTTGAAAAACCACTTTTCGCACTTGTGTTAGTGTTGAAAAACCACTTTTCGCACTTGTGTTGGTGCAGGAAACCACTTTTGCACTTGTATTAGTGTGGAAAACCACTTTTCGCACTTGTGTTAGTGTTGAAAAACCACTTTTCGCACTTGTGTTAGTGTTGAAAAACCACTTTTCGCACTTGTGTTAGTGTTGAAAAACCACTTTTCGCACTTGTGTTGGTGCAGGAAACCACTTTTGCACTTGTATTAGTGTGGAAAAAACACTTTTTGCACTTGTGATAGTGTTGAAAAACCACTTTTTGCACTTGTGGTAGTGTTGAAAAACCACTTTTCGCACTTGTGTTGGTGCAGGAAACCACTTTTACACTTGTATTAGTGTGGAAAAACCACTTTTCGCACTTGTGTTAGTGTTGAAAAACCACTTTTCGCACTTGTATTAGTGTTGAAAAACCACTTTTCGCACTTGTGTTGGTGCAGGAAACCACTTTTGCACTTGTATTAGTGTGGAAAAAACACTTTTTGCACTTGTGATAGTGTTGAAAAACCACTTTTCGCACTTGTGTTAGTGTTGAAAAACCACTTTTTGCACTTGTGTTGGTGCAGGAAACCACTTTTGTACTTGTATTAGTGTGGAAAAACCACTTTTCGCACTTGTGTTAGTGTTGAAAAACCACTTTTCGCACTTGTGTTAGTGTTGAAAAACCACTTTTCGCACTTGTGTTAGTGTTGAAAAACCACTTTTCGCACTTGTGTTGGTGCAGGAAACCACTTTTGCACTTGTATTAGTGTGGAAAAAACACTTTTTGCACTTGTGATAGTGTTGAAAAACCACTCTTCGCACTTGTGGTAGTGTTGAAAAACCACTTTTCGCACTTGTGTTGGTGCAGGAAACCACTTTTGCACTTGTATTAGTGTGGAAAAAACACTTTTTGCACTTGTGATAGTGTTGAAAAACCACTTTTTGCACTTGTGTTAGTGTTGAAAAACCACTTTTCGCACTTGTGTTGGTGTAGGAAACCACTTTTGCACTTGTATTAGTGTGGAAAAACCACTTTTCGCACTTGTGTTAGTGTTGAAAAACCACTTTTCACACTTGTGTTAGTGTTGAAAAACCACTTTTCGCACTTGTGTTAGTGTTGAAAAACCACTTTTCGAACTTGTGTTGGTGCAGGAAACCACTTTTGCACTTCTATTAGTGTGGAAAAAACACTTTTTGCACTTGTGATAGTGTTGAAAAACCACTTTTCGCACTTGTGTTGGTGCAGGAAACCACTTTTGCACTTGTATTAGTGTGGAAAAAACACTTTTTGCACTTGTGATAGTGATGAAAAACCACTTTTCGCACTTGTGTTAGTGTTGAAAAACCACTTTTTGCACTTGTGTTGGTGCAGGAAACCACTTTTGTACTTGTATTAGTGTGGAAAAACCACTTTTCGCACTTGTGTTAGTGTTGAAAAACCACTTTTCGCACTTGTGTTAGTGTTGAAAAACCACTTTTCGCACTTGTGTTAGTGTTGAAAAACCACTTTTCGCACTTGTGTTGGTGCAGGAAACCACTTTTGCACTTGTATTAGTGTGGAAAAAACACTTTTTGCACTTGTGATAGTGTTGAAAAACCACTCTTCGCACTTGTGGTAGTGTTGAAAAACCACTTTTCGCACTTGTGTTGGTGCAGGAAACCACTTTTGCACTTGTATTAGTGTGGAAAAAACACTTTTTGCACTTGTGATAGTGTTGAAAAACCACTTTTCGCACTTGTGTTAGTGTTGAAAAACCACTTTTCGCACTTGTGTTGGTGTAGGAAACCACTTTTGCACTTGTATTAGTGTGGAAAAACCACTTTTCGCACTTGTGTTAGTGTTGAAAAACCACTTTTCACACTTGTGTTAGTGTTGAAAAACCACTTTTCGCACTTGTGTTAGTGTTGAAAAACCACTTTTCGCACTTGTGTTGGTGCAGGAAACCACTTTTGCACTTCTATTAGTGTGGAAAAAACACTTTTTGCACTTGTGATAGTGTTGAAAAACCACTTTTCGCACTTGTGTTAGTGTTGAAAAACCACTTTTTGCACTTGTGTTGGTGCAGGAAACCACTTTTGCACTTGTATTAGTGTGGATAAACCACTTTTCGCACTTGTGTTAGTGTTGAAAAACAACTTTTCGCACTTGTATTAGTGTTGAAAAACCACTTTTCGCACTTGTGTTGGTGCAGGAAACCACTTTTGCACTTGTATTCGTGTGGAAATAACACTTTTTGCACTTGTGATAGTGTTGAAAAACCACTTTTCGCACTTGTGTTGGTGCAGGAAACCACTTTTGCACTTGTATTAGTGTGGAAAACCACTTTTCGCACTTGTGTTAGTGTTGAAAAACCACTTTTCGCACTTGTGTTAGTGTTGAAAAACCACTTTTCGCACTTGTGTTAGTGTTGAAAAACCACTTTTCGCACTTGTGTTGGTGCAGGAAACCACTTTTGCACTTGTATTAGTGTGGAAAAAACACTTTTTGCACTTGTGATAGTGTTGAAAAACCACTTTTTGCACTTGTGGTAGTGTTGAAAAACCACTTTTCGCACTTGTGTTGGTGCAGGAAACCACTTTTACACTTGTATTAGTGTGGAAAAAACGCTTTTTGCACTTGTGATAGTGTTGAAAAACCACTTTTCGCACTTGTGTTAGTGTTGAAAAACCACTTTTCACACTTGTGTTAGTGTTGAAAAACCACTTTTCGCACTTGTGTTAGTGTTGAAAAACCACTTTTCGCACTTGTGTTGGTGCAGGCAACCACTTTTGCACTTGTATTAGTGTGGAAAAAACACTTTTTGCACTTGTGATAGTGTTGAAAAACCACTTTTCGCACTTGTGTTAGTGTTGAAAAACCACTTTTCGCACTTGTGTTGGTGCAGGAAACCACTTTTGCACTTGTATTAGTGTGGAAAAACCACTTTTCGCACTTGTGTTAGTGTTGAAAAACCACTTTTCGCACTTGTATTAGTGTTGAAAAACCACTTTTCGCACTTGTGTTGGTGCAGGAAACCACTTTTGCACTTGTATTAGTGTGGAAAAAAACACTTTTTGCACTTGTGATAGTGTTGAAAAACCACTTTTCGCACTTGTGTTAGTGTTGAAAAACCACTTTTTGCACTTGTGTTGGTGCAGTAAACCACTTTTGCACTTGTATTAGTGTGGAAAAACCACTTTTCGCACTTGTGTTAGTGTTGAAAAACCACTTTTCGCACTTGTGTTAGTGTTGAAAAACCACTTTTCGCACTTGTGTTAGTGTTGAAAAACCACTTTTCGCACTTGTGTTGGTGCAGGAAACCACTTTTGCACTTGTATTAGTGTGGAAAAAACACTTTTTGCACTTGTGATAGTGTTGAAAAACCACTTTTCGCACTTGTGGTAGTGTTGAAAAACCACTTTTCGGACTTGTGTTGGTGCAGGAAACCACTTTTGCACTTGTATTAGTGTGGAAAAAACGCTTTTTGCACTTGTATTAGTGTGGAAAAAACGCTTTTTGCACTTGTGATAGTGTTGAAAAACCACTTTTCGCACTTGTGTTAGTGTTGAAAAACCACTTTTCGCACTTGTGTTGGTGCAGGAAACCACTTTTGCACTTGTATTAGTGTGGAAAAACCACTTTCCGCACTTGTGTTAGTGTTGAAAAACCACTTTTCGCACTTGTGTTAGTGTTGAAAAACCACTTTTCGCACTTGTGTTAGTGTTGAAAAACCACTTTTCGCACTTGTGTTGGTGCAGGAAACCACTTTTGCACTTGTATTAGTGTGGAAAAAACACTTTTTGCACTTGTGATAGTGTTGAAAAACAACTTTTCGCACTTGTGTTAGTGTTGAAAAACCACTTTTCGCACTTGTGTTGGTGCAGGAAACCACTTTTGCACTTGTATTAGTGTGGAAAAACCACTTTCCGCACTTGTGTTAGTGTTGAAAAACCACTTTTCGCACTTGTGTTAGTGTTGAAAAACCACTTTTCGCACTTGTGTTAGTGTTGAAAAACCACTTTTCACACTTGTGTTGGTGCAGGAAACCACTTTTGCACTTGTATTAGTGTGGAAAAAACACTTTTTGCACTTGTGATAGTGTTGAAAAACCACTTTTCGCACTTGTGTTAGTGTTGAAAAACCACTTTTCGCACTTGTGTTGGTGCAGGAAACCACTTTTGCACTTGTATTAGTGTGGAAAAACCACTTTTCGCACTTGTGTTAGTGTTGAAAAACCACTTTTCGCACTTGTGTTAGTGTTGAAAAACCACTTTTCGCACTTGTGTTAGTGTTGAAAAACCACTTTTCGCACTTGTGTTGGTGCAGGAAACCACTTTTGCACTTGTATTAGTGTGGAAAAAACACTTTTTGCACTTGTGATAGTGTTGAAAAACCACTTTTCGCACTTGTGTTAGTGTTGAAAAACCACTTTTCACACTTGTGTTAGTGTTGAAAAAACACTTTTCGCACTTGTGTTGGTGCAGGGAACCACTTTTGCACTTGTATTAGTGTGGAAAAACCACTTTCCGCACTTGTGTTAGTGTTGAAAAACCACTTTTCGCACTTGTGTTAGTGTTGAAAAACCACTTTTCGCACTTGTGTTAGTGTTGAAAAACCACTTTTCGCACTTGTGTTGGTGCAGGAAACCACTTTTGCACTTGTATTAGTGTGGAAAAAACACTTTTTGCACTTGTGATAGTGTTGAAAAACCACTTTTCGCACTTGTGTTAGTGTTGAAAAACCACTTTTCGCACTTGTGTTGGTGCAGGAAACCACTTTTGCACTTGTATTATTGTGGAAAAACCACTTTTCGCACTTGTGTTAGTGTTGAAAAACCACTTTTCACACTTGTGTTAGTGTTGAAAAACCACTTTTCACACTTGTGTTAGTGTTGAAAAACCACTTTTCGCACTTGTGTTGGTGCAGGAAACCACTTTTGCACTTCTATTAGTGTGGAAAAAACACTTTTTGCACTTGTGATAGTGTTGAAAAACCACTTTTCGCACTTGTGTTAGTGTTGAAAAACCACTTTTCGCACTTGTGTTGGTGCAGGAAACCACTTTTGCACTTGTATTAGTGTGGAAAAAACACTTTTTGCACTTGTGATAGTGTTGAAAAACCACTTTTCGCACTTGTGTTGGTGCAGGAAACCACTTTTGCACTTGCATTAGTGTGGAAAAACCACTTTTCGCACTTGTGTTAGTGTTGAAAAACCACTTTTCGCACTTGTGTTAGTGTTGAAAAACCACTTTTCGCACTTGTGTTAGTGTTGAAAAACCACTTTTCGCACTTGTGTTGGTACAGGAAACCACTTTTGCACTTGTATTCGTGTGGGAAAAACACTTTTTGCACTTGTGATAGTGTTGAAAAACCACTTTTCGCACTTGTGGTAGTGTTGAAAAACCACTTTTCGCACTTGTGTTGGTGCAGGAAACCACTTTTGCACTTGTATTAGTGTGGAAAAAACGCTTTTTACCTTCGCAAAAGCGGAAGGTTATGTTTTTATCGCTGTGTATTTATTTGTATGTCTGTGTGTGTGTGTGTATGTTATTCGCATAACTCAAAAAGTATTCAACCGAATTGCATGAAATTTGGTGGGATGATTGGTTATTATACGGGACACATTTGATTAGATTTTGGGAGCAATCGGGTCAAAGGTCAAGGTCAAGGTCACGAAAAGGTCAGAATCGTATTTTTGTTGTTCTGTTCCCTACACTCCCATGCCAAGTACAGAACAGTAGCTGCGGCGAAGGTATGCGCTCTACCGAGTGCCCGTTCTAGTTGCACTTGTATTAGTGTGGAAAAAACGCTTTTTGCACTTGTGGTAGTGTTGAAAAACCACTTTTCGCACTTGTGTTGGTGCAGGAAAACCACTTTTGCATTTGTATTAGTGTGGAAAAAACGCTTTTTGCACTTGTATTAGTGTGGAAAACCCACTTTTCGCACTTGTGTTAGTGTTGAAAAACCACTTTTCGCACTTGTGTTCGTGTTGAAAAACCACTTTTCGCACTTGTGTTGGTGCAGGAAACCACTTTTGCACTTGTATTAGTGTGGAAAAACACTTTTTGCACTTGTGATAGTGTTGAAAAACCACTTTTCGCACTTGTGTTGGTGTTGAAAAACCACTTTTCGCACTTGTGTTGGTGCAGGAAACCACTTTTGCACTTGTATTAGTGTGGAAAAACCACTTTTCGCACTTGTGTTAGTGTTGAAAAACCACTTTTTACACTTGTGTTAGTGTTGAAAAACCACTTTTCGCACTTGTGTTAGTGTTGAAAAACCACTTTTCGCACTTGTGTTGGTGAAGGAAACCACTTTTGCACTTGTATTAGTGTGGAAAAACCACTTTTCGCACTTGTGTTAGTGTTGAAAAACCACTTTTCGCACTTGTATTAGTGTTGAAAAACCACTTTTCGCACTTGTGTTGGTGCAGGAAACCACTTTTGCACTTGTATTAGTGTGGAAAAAACACTTTTTGCACTTGTGATAGTGTTGAAAAACCACTTTTCGCACTTGTGTTAGTGTTGAAAAACCACTTTTTGCACTTGTGTTGGTGCAGGAAACCACTTTTGTACTTGTATTAGTGTGGAAAAACCACTTTTCGCACTTGTGTTAGTGTTGAAAAACCACTTTTCGCACTTGTGTTAGTGTTGAAAAACCACTTTTCGCACTTGTGTTAGTGTTGAAAAACCACTTTTCGCACTTGTGTTGGTGCAGGAAACCACTTTTGCACTTGTATTAGTGTGGAAAAAACACTTTTTGCACTTGTGATAGTGTTGAAAAACCACTCTTCGCACTTGTGGAAGTGTTGAAAAACCACTTTTCGCACTTGTGTTGGTGCAGGAAACCACTTTTGCACTTGTATTAGTGTGGAAAAAACACTTTTTGCACTTGTGATAGTGTTGAAAAACCACTTTTTGCACTTGTGTTAGTGTTGAAAAACCACTTTTCGCACTTGTGTTGGTGTAGGAAACCACTTTTGCACTTGTATTAGTGTGGAAAAACCACTTTTCGCACTTGTGTTAGTGTTGAAAAACCACTTTTCACACTTGTGTTAGTGTTGAAAAACCACTTTTCGCACTTGTGTTAGTGTTGAAAAACCACTTTTCGAACTTGTGTTGGTGCAGGAAACCACTTTTGCACTTCTATTAGTGTGGAAAAAACACTTTTTGCACTTGTGATAGTGTTGAAAAACCACTTTTCGCACTTGTGTTAGTGTTGAAAAACCACTTTTCGCACTTGTGTTGGTGCAGGAAACCACTTTTGCACTTGTATTAGTGTGGAAAAACCACTTTTCGCACTTGTGTTAGTGTTGAAAAACCACTTTTCGCACTTGTATTAGTGTTGAAAAACCACTTTTCGCACTTGTGTTGGTGCAGGAAACCACTTTTGCACTTGTATTCGTGTGGAAATAACACTTTTTGCACTTGTGATAGTGTTGAAAAACCACTTTTCGCACTTGTGTTAGTGTTGAAAAACCACTTTTCGCACTTGTGTTGGTGCAGGAAACCACTTTTGCACTTGTATTAGTGTGGAAAACCACTTTTCGCACTTGTGTTAGTGTTGAAAAACCACTTTTCGCACTTGTGTTAGTGTTGAAAAACCACTTTTCGCACTTGTGTTAGTGTTGAAAAACCACTTTTCGCACTTGTGTTGGTGCAGGAAACCACTTTTGCACTTGTATTAGTGTGGAAAAAACACTTTTTGCACTTGTGATAGTGTTTAAAAACCACTTTTTGCACTTGTGGTAGTGTTGAAAAACCACTTTTCGCACTTGTGTTGGTGCAGGAAACCACTTTTGCACTTGTATTAGTGTGGAAAAAACGCTTTTTGCACTTGTGATAGTGTTGAAAAACCACTTTTCGCACTTGTGTTAGTGTTGAAAAACCACTTTTCACACTTGTGTTAGTGTTGAAAAACCACTTTTCGCACTTGTGTTAGTGTTGAAAAACCACTTTTCGCACTTGTGTTGGTGCAGGCAACCACTTTTGCACTTGTATTAGTGTGGAAAAAACTCTTTTTGCACTTGTGATAGTGTTGAAAAACCACTTTTCGCACTTGTGTTAGTGTTGAAAAACCACTTTTCGCACTTGTGTTGGTGCAGGAAACCACTTTTGCACTTGTATTAGTGTGGAAAAACCACTTTTCGCACTTGTGTTAGTGTTGAAAAACCACTTTTCGCACTTGTATTAGTGTTGAAAAACCACTTTTCGCACTTGTGTTGGTGCAGGAAACCACTTTTGCACTTGTATTAGTGTGGAAAAAACACTTTTTGCACTTGTGATAGTGTTGAAAATCCACTTTTCGCACTTGTGTTAGTGTTGAAAAACCACTTTTTGCACTTGTGTTGGTGCAGGAAACCACTTTTGCACTTGTATTAGTGTGGAAAAACCACTTTTCGCACTTGTGTTAGTGTTGAAAAACCACTTTTCGCACTTGTGTTAGTGTTGAAAAACCACTTTTCGCACTTGTGTTAGTGTTGAAAAACCACTTTTCGCACTTGTGTTGGTGCAGGAAACCACTTTTGCACTTGTATTAGTGTGGAAAAAACGCTTTTTACCTTCGCAAAAGCGGAAGGTTATGTTTTTATCGCTGTGTATTTATTTGTATGTCTGTGTGTGTGTGTGTATGTTATTCGCATAACTCAAAAAGTATTCAACCGAATTGCATGAAATTTGGTGGGATGATTGGTTATTATACGGGACACATTTGATTAGATTTTGGGAGCAATCGGGTCAAAGGTCAAGGTCAAGGTCACGAAAAGGTCAGAATCGTATTTTTGTTGTTCTGTTCCCTACACTCCCATGCCAAGTACAGAACAGTAGCTGCGGCGAAGGTATGCGCTCTACCGAGTGCCCGTTCTAGTTGCACTTGTATTAGTGTGGAAAAAACGCTTTTTGCACTTGTGGTAGTGTTGAAAAACCACTTTTCGCACTTGTGTTGGTGCAGGAAAACCACTTTTGCATTTGTATTAGTGTGGAAAAAACGCTTTTTGCACTTGTATTAGTGTGGAAAACCCACTTTTCGCACTTGTGTTAGTGTTGAAAAACCACTTTTCGCACTTGTGTTCGTGTTGAAAAACCACTTTTCGCACTTGTGTTGGTGCAGGAAACCACTTTTGCACTTGTATTAGTGTGGAAAAACACTTTTTGCACTTGTGATAGTGTTGAAAAACCACTTTTCGCACTTGTGTTGGTGTTGAAAAACCACTTTTCGCACTTGTGTTGGTGCAGGAAACCACTTTTGCACTTGTATTAGTGTGGAAAAACCACTTTTCGCACTTGTGTTAGTGTTGAAAAACCACTTTTTACACTTGTGTTAGTGTTGAAAAACCACTTTTCGCACTTGTGTTAGTGTTGAAAAACCACTTTTCGCACTTGTGTTGGTGAAGGAAACCACTTTTGCACTTGTATTAGTGTGGAAAAACCACTTTTCGCACTTGTGTTAGTGTTGAAAAACCACTTTTCGCACTTGTATTAGTGTTGAAAAACCACTTTTCGCACTTGTGTTGGTGCAGGAAACCACTTTTGCACTTGTATTAGTGTGGAAAAAACACTTTTTGCACTTGTGATAGTGTTGAAAAACCACTTTTCGCACTTGTGTTAGTGTTGAAAAACCACTTTTTGCACTTGTGTTGGTGCAGGAAACCACTTTTGTACTTGTATTAGTGTGGAAAAACCACTTTTCGCACTTGTGTTAGTGTTGAAAAACCACTTTTCGCACTTGTGTTAGTGTTGAAAAACCACTTTTCGCACTTGTGTTAGTGTTGAAAAACCACTTTTCGCACTTGTGTTGGTGCAGGAAACCACTTTTGCACTTGTATTAGTGTGGAAAAAACACTTTTTGCACTTGTGATAGTGTTGAAAAACCACTCTTCGCACTTGTGGAAGTGTTGAAAAACCACTTTTCGCACTTGTGTTGGTGCAGGAAACCACTTTTGCACTTGTATTAGTGTGGAAAAAACACTTTTTGCACTTGTGATAGTGTTGAAAAACCACTTTTTGCACTTGTGTTAGTGTTGAAAAACCACTTTTCGCACTTGTGTTGGTGTAGGAAACCACTTTTGCACTTGTATTAGTGTGGAAAAACCACTTTTCGCACTTGTGTTAGTGTTGAAAAACCACTTTTCACACTTGTGTTAGTGTTGAAAAACCACTTTTCGCACTTGTGTTAGTGTTGAAAAACCACTTTTCGAACTTGTGTTGGTGCAGGAAACCACTTTTGCACTTCTATTAGTGTGGAAAAAACACTTTTTGCACTTGTGATAGTGTTGAAAAACCACTTTTCGCACTTGTGTTAGTGTTGAAAAACCACTTTTCGCACTTGTGTTGGTGCAGGAAACCACTTTTGCACTTGTATTAGTGTGGAAAAACCACTTTTCGCACTTGTGTTAGTGTTGAAAAACCACTTTTCGCACTTGTATTAGTGTTGAAAAACCACTTTTCGCACTTGTGTTGGTGCAGGAAACCACTTTTGCACTTGTATTCGTGTGGAAATAACACTTTTTGCACTTGTGATAGTGTTGAAAAACCACTTTTCGCACTTGTGTTAGTGTTGAAAAACCACTTTTCGCACTTGTGTTGGTGCAGGAAACCACTTTTGCACTTGTATTAGTGTGGAAAACCACTTTTCGCACTTGTGTTAGTGTTGAAAAACCACTTTTCGCACTTGTGTTAGTGTTGAAAAACCACTTTTCGCACTTGTGTTAGTGTTGAAAAACCACTTTTCGCACTTGTGTTGGTGCAGGAAACCACTTTTGCACTTGTATTAGTGTGGAAAAAACACTTTTTGCACTTGTGATAGTGTTTAAAAACCACTTTTTGCACTTGTGGTAGTGTTGAAAAACCACTTTTCGCACTTGTGTTGGTGCAGGAAACCACTTTTGCACTTGTATTAGTGTGGAAAAAACGCTTTTTGCACTTGTGATAGTGTTGAAAAACCACTTTTCGCACTTGTGTTAGTGTTGAAAAACCACTTTTCACACTTGTGTTAGTGTTGAAAAACCACTTTTCGCACTTGTGTTAGTGTTGAAAAACCACTTTTCGCACTTGTGTTGGTGCAGGCAACCACTTTTGCACTTGTATTAGTGTGGAAAAAACTCTTTTTGCACTTGTGATAGTGTTGAAAAACCACTTTTCGCACTTGTGTTAGTGTTGAAAAACCACTTTTCGCACTTGTGTTGGTGCAGGAAACCACTTTTGCACTTGTATTAGTGTGGAAAAACCACTTTTCGCACTTGTGTTAGTGTTGAAAAACCACTTTTCGCACTTGTATTAGTGTTGAAAAACCACTTTTTGCACTTGTGTTGGTGCAGGAAACCACTTTTGCACTTGTATTAGTGTGGAAAAAACACTTTTTGCACTTGTGATAGTGTTGAAAATCCACTTTTCGCACTTGTGTTAGTGTTGAAAAACCACTTTTTGCACTTGTGTTGGTGCAGGAAACCACTTTTGCACTTGTATTAGTGTGGAAAAACCACTTTTCGCACTTGTGTTAGTGTTGAAAAACCACTTTTCGCACTTGTGTTAGTGTTGAAAAACCACTTTTCGCACTTGTGTTAGTGTTGAAAAACCACTTTTCGCACTTGTGTTGGTGCAGGAAACCACTTTTGCACTTGTATTAGTGTGGAAAAAACACTTTTTGCACTTGTGATAGTGTTGAAAAACCACTTTTCGCACTTGTGGTAGTGTTGAAAAACCACTTTTCGGACTTGTGTTGGTGCAGGAAACCACTTTTGCACTTGTATTAGTGTGGAAAAAACGCTTTTTGCACTTGTATTAGTGTGGAAAAAACGCTTTTTGCACTTGTGATAGTGTTGAAAAACCACTTTTCGCACTTGTGTTAGTGTTGAAAAACCACTTTTCGCACTTGTGTTGGTGCAGGAAACCACTTTTGCACTTGTATTAGTGTGGAAAAACCACTTTCTGCACTTGTGTTAGTGTTGAAAAACCACTTTTCGCACTTGTGTTAGTGTTGAAAAACCACTTTTCGCACTTGTGTTAGTGTTGAAAAACCACTTTTCGCACTTGTGTTGGTGCAGGAAACCACTTTTGCACTTGTATTAGTGTGGAAAAAACACTTTTTGCACTTGTGATAGTGTTGAAAAACCACTTTTCGCACTTTTGTTAGTGTTGAAAAACCACTTTTCGCACTTGTGTTGGTGCAGGAAACCACTTTTGCACTTGTATTAGTGTGGAAAAACCACTTTCCGCACTTGTGTTAGTGTTGAAAAACCACTTTTCGCACTTGTGTTAGTGTTGAAAAACCACTTTTCGCACTTGTGTTGGTGCAGGAAACCACTTTTGCACTTGTATTAGTGTGGAAAAAACACTTTTTGCACTTGTGATAGTGTTGAAAAACCACTTTTCGCACTTGTGTTAGTGTTGAAAAACCACTTTTCGCACTTGTGTTGGTGCAGGAAACCACTTTTGCACTTGTATTAGTGTGGAAAAACCACTTTTCGCACTTGTGTTAGTGTTGAAAAACCACTTTTCGCACTTGTGTTAGTGTTGAAAAACCACTTTTCGCACTTGTGTTAGTGTTGAAAAACCACTTTTCGCACTTGTGTTGGTGCAGGAAACCACTTTTGCACTTGTATTAGTGTGGAAAAAACACTTTTTGCACTTGTGATAGTGTTGAAAAACCACTCTTCGCACTTGTGGTAGTGTTGAAAAACCACTTTTCGCACTTGTGTTGGTGCAGGAAACCACTTTTGCACTTGTATTAGTGTGGAAAAAACACTTTTTGCACTTGTGATAGTGTTGAAAAACCACTTTTCGCACTTGTGTTAGTGTTGAAAAACCACTTTTCGCACTTGTGTTGGTGTAGGAAACCACTTTTGCACTTGTATTAGTGTGGAAAAACCACTTTTCGCACTTGTGTTAGTGTTGAAAAACCACTTTTCACACTTGTGTTAGTGTTGAAAAACCACTTTTCGCACTTGTGTTAGTGTTGAAAAACCACTTTTCGCACTTGTGTTGGTGCAGGAAACCACTTTTGCACTTCTATTAGTGTGGAAAAAACACTTTTTGCACTTGTGATAGTGTTGAAAAACCACTTTTCGCACTTGTGTTAGTGTTGAAAAACCACTTTTCGCACTTGTGTTGGTGCAGGAAACCACTTTTGCACTTGTATTAGTGTGGAAAAAACACTTTTTGCACTTGTGATAGTGTTGAAAAACCACTTTTCGCACTTGTGTTAGTGTTGAAAAACCACTTTTCGCACGTGTGTTGGTGCAGGAAACCACTTTTGCACTTGTATTAGTGTGGAAAAACCACTTTTCGCACTTGTGTTAGTGTTGAAAAACCACTTTTCGCACTTGTGTTAGTGTTGAAAAACCACTTTTCGTACTTGTGTTAGTGTTGAAAAACCACTTTTCGCACTTGTGTTGGTGCAGGAAACCACTTTTGCACTTGTATTCGTGTGGAAAAAACACTTTTTGCCCTTGTGATAGTGTTGAAAAACCACTTTTCGCACTTGTGGTAGTGTTGAAAAACCACTTTTCGCACTTGTGTTGGTGCAGGAAACCACTTTTGCACTTGTATTAGCGTGGAAAAAACGCTTTTTGCACTTGTATTAGTGTGGAAAAAACGCTTTTTGCACTTGTGGTAGTGTTGAAAAACCACTTTTCGCACTTGTGTTGGTGCAGGAAAACCACTTTTGCACTTGTATTAGTGTGGAAAAACGCTTTTTGCACTTGTATTAGTGTGGAAAACCCACTTTTCGCACTTGTGTTAGTGTTGAAAAACCACTTTTCGCACTTGTGTTCGTGTTGAAAAACCACTTTTCGCACTTGTGTTGGTGCAGGATACCACTTTTGCACTTGTATTAGTGTGGAAAAAACACTTTTTGCACTTGTGATAGTGTTGAAAAACCACTTTTCGCACTTGTGTTGGTGTTGAAAAACCACTTTTCGCACTTGTGTTGGTGCAGGAAACCACTTTTGCACTTGTATTAGTGTGGAAAAACCACTTTTCGCACTTGTGTTAGTGTTGAAAAACCACTTTTTACACTTGTGTTAGTGTTGAAAAACCACTTTTCGCACTTGTGTTAGTGTTGAAAAACCACTTTTCGCACTTGTGTTGGTGCAGGAAACCACTTTTGCACTTGTATTAGTGTGGAAAAAACACTTTTTGCACTTGTGATAGTGTTGAAAAACCACTTTTCGCACTTGTGTTAGTGTTGAAAAACCACTTTTCGCACTTGTGTTGGTGAAGGAAACCACTTTTGCACTTGTATTAGTGTGGAAAAACCACTTTTCGCACTTGTGTTAGTGTTGAAAAACCACTTTTCGCACTTGTATTAGTGTTGAAAAACCACTTTTCGCACTTGTGTTGGTGCAGGAAACCACTTTTGCACTTGTATTAGTGTGGAAAAAACACTTTTTGCACTTGTGATAGTGTTGAAAAACCACTTTTCGCACTTGTGTTAGTGTTGAAAAACCACTTTTTGCACTTGTGTTGGTGCAGGAAACCACTTTTGCACTTGTATTAGTGTGGAAAAACCACTTTTCGCACTTGTGTTAGTGTTGAAAAACCACTTTTCGCACTTGTGTTAGTGTTGAAAAACCACTTTTCGCACTTGTGTTAGTGTTGAAAAACCACTTTTCGCACTTGTGTTGGTGCAGGAAACCACTTTTGCACTTGTATTAGTGTGGAAAAAACACTTTTTGCACTTGTGATAGTGTTGAAAAACCACTTTTCGCACTTGTGTTAGTGTTGAAAAACCACTTTTTGCACTTGTGTTTGTGCAGGAAACCACTTTTGCATTTCTATTAGTGTGGAAAAACCACTTTTCGCACTTGGGTTAGTGTTGAAAAACCACTTTTCGCACTTGTGTTAGTGTTGAAAAACCACTTTTCACACTTGTGTTAGTGTTGAAAAACCACTTTTCGCACTTGTGTTAGTGTTGAAAAACCACTTTTCGCACTTGTGTTGGTGCAGGAAACCACTTTTGCACTTGTATTAGTGTGGAAAAAACACTTGTTGCACTTGTGATAGTGTTGAAAAACCACTTTTCGCACTTGTGTTAGTGTTGAAAAACCACTTTTCGCACTTGTGTTGGTGCAGGAAACCACTTTTGCACTTGTATTAGTGTGGAAAAACCACTTTTTGCACTTGTGATAGTGTTGAAAAACCACTTTTCGCACTTGTGTTAGTGTTGAAAAACCACTTTTTGCACTTGTGTTGGTGCAGGAAACCACTTTTGCACTTGTATTAGTGTGGAAAAACCACTTTTCGCACTTGTGTTAGTGTTGAAAAACCACTTTTCGCACTTGTGTTAGTGTTGAAAAACCACTTTTCGCACTTGTGTTAGTGTTGAAAAACCACTTTTCGCACTTGTGTTGGTGCAGGAAACCACTTTTGCACTTGTATTAGTGTGGAAAAAACACTTTTTGCACTTGTGATAGTGTTGAAAAACCACTTTTCGCACTTGTGTTAGTGTTGAAAAACCACTTTTTGCACTTGTGTTTGTGCAGGAAACCACTTTTGCATTTCTATTAGTGTGGAAAAACCACTTTTCGCACTTGGGTTAGTGTTGAAAAACCACTTTTCGCACTTGTGTTAGTGTTGAAAAACCACTTTTCACACTTGTGTTAGTGTTGAAAAACCACTTTTCGCACTTGTGTTAGTGTTGAAAAACCACTTTTCGCACTTGTGTTGGTGCAGGAAACCACTTTTGCACTTGTATTAGTGTGGAAAAAACACTTGTTGCACTTGTGATAGTGTTGAAAAACCACTTTTCGCACTTGTGTTAGTGTTGAAAAACCACTTTTCGCACTTGTGTTGGTGCAGGAAACCACTTTTGCACTTGTATTAGTGTGGAAAAACCACTTTTCGCACTTGTGTTAGTGTTGAAAAACCCCTTTTCGCACTTGTATTAGTGTTGAAAAACCACTTTTCGCACTTGTGTTGGTGCAGGAAACCACTTTTGCACTTGTATTAGTGTGGAAAAAACACTTTTTGCACTTGTGATAGTGTTGAAAAACCACTTTTCGCACTTGTGTTAGTGTTGAAAAACCACTTTTTGCACTTGTGTTGGTGCAGGAAACCACTTTTGCACTTGTATTAGTGTGGAAAAACCACTTTTCGCACTTGTGTTAGTGTTGAAAAACCACTTTTCGCACTTGTGTTAGTGTTGAAAAACCACTTTTCGCACTTGTGTTGGTGCAGGAAACCACTTTTGCACTTGTATTAGTGTGGAAAAAACACTTTTTGCACTTGTGATAGTGTTGAAAAACCACTTTTCGCACTTGTGGTAGTGTTGAAAAACCACTTTTCGCACTTGTGTTGGTGCAGGAAACCACTTTTGCACTTGTATTAGTGTGGAAAAAACGCTTTTTGCACTTGTATTAGTGTGGAAAAAACGCTTTTTGCACTTGTGATAGTGTTGAAAAACCACTTTTCGCACTTGTGTTAGTGTTGAAAAACCACTTTTTGCACTTGTGTTGGTGCAGGAAACCACTTTTGCACTTGTATTAGTGTGGAAAAACCACTTTCCGCACTTGTGTTAGTGTTGAAAAACCACTTTTCGCACTTGTGTTAGTGTTGAAAAACCACTTTTCGCACTTGTGTTAGTGTTGAAAAACCACTTTTCGCACTTGTGTTGGTGCAGGAAACCACTTTTGCACTTGTATTAGTGTGGAAAAAACACTTTTTGCACTTGTGATAGTGTTGAAAAACCACTTTTCGCACTTGTGTTAGTGTTGAAAAACCACTTTTCGCACTTGTGTTGGTGCAGGAAACCACTTTTGCACTTGTATTAGTGTGGAAAAACCACTTTCCGCACTTGTGTTAGTGTTGAAAAACCACTTTTCGCACTTGTGTTAGTGTTTAAAAACCACTTTTTGCACTTGTGTTAGTGTTGAAAAACCACTTTTCGCACTTGTGTTGGTGCAGGAAACCACTTTTGCATTTGTATTAGTGTGGAAAAAACACTTTTTGCACTTGTGATAGTGTTGAAAAACCACTTTTCGCACTTGTGTTAGTGTTGAAAAACCACTTTTCGCACTTGTGTTGGTGCAGGAAACCACTTTTGCACTTGTATTAGTGTGGAAAACCACTTTTCGCACTTGTGTTAGTGTTGAAAAACCACTTTTCACACTTGTGTTAGTGTTGAAAAACCACTTTTTGCACTTGTGTTAGTGTTGAAAAACCACTTTTCGCACTTGTGTTGGTGCAGGAAACCACTTTTGCACTTCTATTAGTGTGGAAAAAACACTTTTTGCACTTGTGATAGTGTTGAAAAACCACTTTTCGCACTTGTGTTAGTGTTGAAAAACCACTTTTCGCACTTGTGTTGGTGCAGGAAACCACTTTTGCACTTGTATTAGTGTGGAAAAAACACTTTTTGCACTTGTGATAGTGTTGAAAAACCACTTTTCGCACTTGTGTTAGTGTTGAAAAACCACTTTTCGCACTTGTGTTGGTGCAGAAAACCACTTTTGCACTTGTATTAGTGTGGAAAAACCACTTTTCGCACTTGTGTTAGTGTTGAAAAACCACTTTTCGCACTTGTGTTAGTGTTGAAAAACCACTTTTCGCACTTGTGTTAGTGTTGAAAAACCACTTTTCGCACTTGTGTTGGTGCAGGAAACCACTTTTGCACTTGTATTCGCGTGGAAAAAACACTTTTCGCACTTGTGATAGTGTTGAAAAACCACGTTTCGCACTTGTGTTCGTGTTGAAAAACCACTTTTCGCACTTGTGTTGGTGCAGGAAACCACTTTTGCACTTGTATTAGTGTGGAAAAAACACTTTTTGCACTTGTGATAGTGTTGAAAAACCACTTTTCGCACTTGTGTTAGTGTTGAAAAACCACTTTTCGCACTTGTGTTGGTGTAGGAAACCACTTTTGCACTTGTATTAGTGTGGAAAAACCACTTTTCGCACTTGTGTTAGTGTTGAAAAACCACTTTTCACACTTGTGTTAGTGTTGAAAAACCACTTTTCGCACTTGTGTTAGTGTTGAAAAACCACTTTTCGCACTTGTGTTGGTGCAGGAAACCACTTTTGCACTTCTATTAGTGTGGAAAAAACACTTTTTGCACTTGTGATAGTGTTGAAATACCACTTTTCGCACTTGTGTTAGTGTTGAAAAACCACTTTTCGCACTTGTGTTGGTGCAGGAAACCACTTTTGCACTTGTATTAGTGTGGAAAAACCACTTTTCGCACTTGTGTTAGTGTTGAAAAACCACTTTTCGCACTTGTATTAGTTTTGAAAAACCACTTTTCGCACTTGTGTTGGTGCAGGAAACCACTTTTGCACTTGTATTCGTGTGGAAATAACACTTTTTGCACTTGTGATAGTGTTGAAAAACCACTTTTCACACTTGTGTTAGTGTTGAAAAACCACTTTTCGCACTTGTGTTGGTGCAGGAAACCACTTTTGCACTTGTATTAGTGTGGAAAACCACTTTTCGCACTTGTGTTAGTGTTGAAAAACCACTTTTCGCACTTGTATTAGTGTTGAAAAACCACTTTTCGCACTTGTGTTAGTGTTGAAAAACCACTTTTCGCACTTGTGTTGGTGCAGGAAACCACTTTTGCACTTGTATTAGTGTGGAAAAAACACTTTTTGCACTTGTGATAGTGTTGAAAAACCACTTTTTGCACTTGTGGTAGTGTTGAAAAACCACTTTTCGCACTTGTGTTGGTGCAGGAAACCACTTTTGCACTTGTATTAGTGTGGAAAAAACGCTTTTTGCACTTGTGATAGTGTTGAAAAACCACTTTTCGCACTTGTGTTAGTGTTGAAAAACCACTTTTCACACTTGTGTTAGTGTTGAAAAACCACTTTTCGCACTTGTGTTAGTGTTGAAAAACCACTTTTCGCACTTGTGTTGGTGCAGGCAACCACTTTTGCACTTGTATTAGTGTGGAAAAAACACTTTTTGCACTTGTGATAGTGTTGAAAAACCACATTTCGCACTTGTGTTAGTGTTGAAAAACCACTTTTCGCACTTGTGTTGGTGCAGGAAACCACTTTTGCACTTGTATTAGTGTGGAAAAACCACTTTTTGCACTTGTGTTAGTGTTGAAAAACCACTTTTCGCACTTGTATTAGTGTTGAAAAACCACTTTTCGCACTTGTGTTGGTGCAGGAAACCACTTTTGCACTTGTATTAGTGTGGAAAAAACACTTTTTGCACTTGTGATAGTGTTGAAAAACCACTTTTCGCACTTGTGTTAGTGTTGAAAAACCACTTTTTGCACTTGTGTTGGTGCAGGAAACCACTTTTGCACTTGCATTAGTGTGGAAAAACCACTTTTCACACTTGTGTTAGTGTTGAAAAACCACTTTTCGCACTTGTGTTAGTGTTGAAAAACCACTTTTCGCACTTGTGTTAGTGTTGAAAAACCACTTTTCGCACTTGTGTTGGTGCAGGAAACCACTTTTGCACTTGTATTAGTGTGGAAAAAACACTTTTTGCACTTGTGATAGTGTTGAAAAACCACTTTTCGCACTTGTGGTAGTGTTGAAAAACCACTTTTCGGACTTGTGTTGGTGCAGGAAACCACTTTTGCACTTGTATTAGTGTGGAAAAAACGCTTTTTGCACTTGTATTAGTGTGGAAAAAACGCTTTTTGCACTTGTGATAGTGTTGAAAAACCACTTTTCGCACTTGTGTTAGTGTTGAAAAACCACTTTTCGCACTTGTGTTGGTGCAGGAAACCACTTTTGCACTTGTATTAGTGTGGAAAAACCACTTTCCGCACTTGTGTTAGTGTTGAAAAACCACTTTTCGCACTTGTGTTAGTGTTGAAAAACCACTTTTCGCACTTGTGTTAGTGTTGAAAAACCACTTTTCGCACTTGTGTTGGTGCAGGAAACCACTTTTGCACTTGTATTAGTGTGGAAAAAACACTTTTTGCACTTGTGATAGTGTTGAAAAACCACTTTTCGCACTTGTGTTAGTGTTGAAAAACCACTTTTCGCACTTGTGTTGGTGCAGGAAACCACTTTTGCACTTGTATTAGTGTGGAAAAACCACTTTCCGCACTTGTGTTAGTGTTGAAAAACCACTTTTCGCACTTGTGTTAGTGTTGAAAAACCACTTTTCGCACTTGTGTTAGTGTTGAAAAACCACTTTTCGCACTTGTGTTGGTGCAGGAAACCACTTTTGCACTTGTATTAGTGTGGAAAAAACACTTTTTGCACTTGTGATAGTGTTGAAAAACCACTTTTCGCACTTGTGTTAGTGTTGAAAAACCACTTTTCGCACTTGTGTTGGTGCAGGAAACCACTTTTGCACTTGTATTAGTGTGGAAAAACCACTTTTCGCACTTGTGTTAGTGTTGAAAAACCACTTTTCACACTTGTGTTAGTGTTGAAAAACCACTTTTCGCACTTGTGTTAGTGTTGAAAAACCACTTTTCGCACTTGTGTTGGTGCAGGAAACCACTTTTGCACTTCTATTAGTGTGGAAAAAACACTTTTTGCACTTGTGATAGTGTTGAAAAACCACTTTTCGCACTTGTGTTAGTGTTGAAAAACCACTTTTCGCACTTGTGTTGGTGCAGGAAACCACTTTTGCACTTATATTAGTGTGGAAAAAACACTTTTTGCACTTGTGATAGTGTTGAAAAACCACTTTTCGCACTTGTGTTAGTGTTGAAAAACCACTTTTCGCACGTGTGTTGGTGCAGGAAACCACTTTTGCACTTGTATTAGTGTGGAAAAACCACTTTTCGCACTTGTGTTAGTGTTGAAAAACCACTTTTCGCACTTGTGTTAGTGTTGAAAAACCACTTTTCGCACTTGTGTTAGTGTTGAAAAACCACTTTTCGCACTTGTGTTGGTGCAGGAAACCACTTTTGCACTTGTATTCGTGTGGAAAAAACACTTTTTGCACTTGTGATAGTGTTGAAAAACCACTTTTCGCACTTGTGGTAGTGTTGAAAAACCACTTTTCGCACTTGTGTTGGTGCAGGAAACCACTTTTGCACTTGTATTAGTGTGGAAAAAACGCTTTTTGCACTTGTATTAGTGTGGAAAAAACGCTTTTTGCACTTGTGGTAGTGTTGAAAAACCACTTTTCGCACTTGTGTTGGTGCAGGAAAACCACTTTTGCACTTGTATTAGTGTGGAAAAAACGCTTTTTGCACTTGTATTAGTGTGGAAAACCCACTTTTCACACTTGTGTTAGTGTTGAAAAACCACTTTTCGCACTTGTGTTCGTGTTGAAAAACCACTTTTCACACTTGTGTTGGTGCAGGAAACCACTTTTGCACTTGTATTAGTGTGGAAAAAACACTTTTTGCACTTGTGATAGTGTTGAAAAACCACTTTTCGCACTTGTGTTGGTGTTGAAAAACCACTTTTCGCACTTGTGTTGGTGCAGGAAACCACTTTTGCACTTGTATTAGTGTGGAAAAACCACTTTTCGCACTTGTGTTAGTGTTGAAAAACCACTTTTTACACTTGTGTTAGTGTTGAAAAACCACTTTTCGCACTTGTGTTAGTGTTGAAAAACCACTTTTCGCACTTGTGTTGGTGCAGGAAACCACTTTTGCACTTGTATTAGTGTGGGAAAAACACTTTTTGCACTTGTGATAGTGTTGAAAAACCACTTTTCGCACTTGTGTTAGTGTTGAAAAACCACTTTTCGCACTTGTGTTGGTGAGGGAAACCACTTTTGCACTTGTATTAGTGTGGAAAAATCACTTTTCGCACTTGTGTTAGTGTTGAAAAACCACTTTTCGCACTTGTATTAGTGTTGAAAAACCACTTTTCGCACTTGTGTTGGTGCAGGAAACCACTTTTGCACTTGTATTAGTGTGGAAAAAACACTTTTTGCACTTGTGATAGTGTTGAAAAACCACTTTTCGCACTTGTGTTAGTGTTGAAAAACCACTTTTTGCACTTGTGTTGGTGCAGGAAACCACTTTTGCACTTGTATTAGTGTGGAAAAACCACTTTTCGCACTTGTGTTAGTGTTGAAAAGCACTTTTCGCACTTGTGTTAGTGTTGAAAAACCACTTTTCGCACTTGTGTTAGTGTTGAAAAACCACTTTTCGCACTTGTGTTGGTGCAGGAAACCACTTTTGCACTTGTATTAGTGTGGAAAAACCACTTTTCGCACTTGTGTTAGTGTTGAAAAACCACTTTTCGCACTTGTGTTAGTGTTGAAAAACCACTTTTCGCACTTGTGTTAGTGTTGAAAAACCACTTTTCGCACTTGTGTTGGTGCAGGAAACCACTTTTGCACTTGTATTCGTGTGGAAAAAACACTTTTTGCACTTGTGATAGTGTTGAAAAACCACTTTTCGCACTTGTGGTAGTGTTGAAAAACCACTTTTCGCACTTGTGTTGGTGCAGGAAACCACTTTTGCACTTGTATTAGTGTGGAAAAAACGCTTTTTGCACTTGTATTAGTGTGGAAAAAACGCTTTTTGCACTTGTGGTAGTGTTGAAAAACCACTTTTCGCACTTGTGTTGGTGCAGGAAAACCACTTTTGCACTTGTATTAGTGTGGAAAAAACGCTTTTTGCACTTGTATTAGTGTGGAAAACCCACTTTTCGCACTTGTGTTAGTGTTGAAAAACCACTTTTTGCACTTGTGTTCGTGTTGAAAAACCACTTTTCGCACTTGTGTTGGTGCAGGAAACCACTTTTGCACTTGTATTAGTGTGGAAAAAACACTTTTTGCACTTGTGATAGTGTTGAAAAACCACTTTTCGCACTTGTGTTGGTGTTGAAAAACCACTTTTCGCACTTGTGTTGGTGCAGGAAACCACTTTTGCACTTGTATTAGTGTGGAAAAACCACTTTTCGCACTTGTGTTAGTGTTGAAAAACCACTTTTTACACTTGTGTTAGTGTTGAAAAACCACTTTTCGCACTTGTGTTAGTGTTGAAAAACCACTTTTCGCACTTGTGTTGGTGCAGGAAACCACTTTTGCACTTGTATTAGTGTGGAAAAAACACTTTTTGCACTTGTGATAGTGTTGAAAAACCACTTTTCGCACTTGTGTTAGTGTTGAAAAACCACTTTTCGCACTTGTGTTGGTGAAGGAAACCACTTTTGCACTTGTATTAGTGTGGAAAAACCACTTTTCGCACTTGTGTTAGTGTTGAAAAACCACTTTTCGCACTTGTATTAGTGTTGAAAAACCACTTTTCGCACTTGTGTTGGTGCAGGAAACCACTTTTGCACTTGTATTAGTGTGGAAAAAACACTTTTTGCACTTGTGATAGTGTTGAAAAACCACTTTTCGCACTTGTGTTAGTGTTGAAAAACCACTTTTTGCACTTGTGTTGGTGCAGGAAACCACTTTTGCACTTGTATTAGTGTGGAAAAACCACTTTTCGCACTTGTGTTAGTGTTGAAAAACCACTTTTCGCACTTGTGTTAGTGTTGAAAAACCACTTTTCGCACTTGTGTTAGTGTTGAAAAACCACTTTTCGCACTTGTGTTGGTGCAGGAAACCACTTTTGCACTTGTATTAGTGTGGAAAAAACACTTTTTGCACTTGTGATAGTGTTGAAAAACCACTTTTCGCACTTGTGTTAGTGTTGAAAAACCACTTTTTGCACTTGTGTTTGTGCAGGAAACCACTTTTGCATTTCTATTAGTGTGGAAAAACCACTTTTCGCACTTGGGTTAGTGTTGAAAAACCACTTTTCGCACTTGTGTTAGTGTTGAAAAACCACTTTTCACACTTGTGTTAGTGTTGAAAAACCACTTTTCGCACTTGTGTTAGTGTTGAAAAACCACTTTTCGCACTTGTGTTGGTGCAGGAAACCACTTTTGCACTTGTATTAGTGTGGAAAAAACACTTGTTGCACTTGTGATAGTGTTGAAAAACCACTTTTCGCACTTGTGTTAGTGTTGAAAAACCACTTTTCGCACTTGTGTTGGTGCAGGAAACCACTTTTGCACTTGTATTAGTGTGGAAAAACCACTTTTCGCACTTGTGTTAGTGTTGAAAAACCACTTTTCGCACTTGTATTAGTGTTGAAAAACCACTTTTCGCACTTGTGTTGGTGCAGGAAACCACTTTTGCACTTGTATTAGTGTGGAAAAAACACTTTTTGCACTTGTGATAGTGTTGAAAAACCACTTTTCACACTTGTGTTAGTGTTGAAAAACCACTTTTTGCACTTGTGTTGGTGCAGGAAACCACTTTTGCACTTGTATTAGTGTGGAAAAACCACTTTTCGCACTTGTGTTAGTGTTGAAAAACCACTTTTCGCACTTGTGTTAGTGTTGAAAAACCACTTTTCGCACTTGTGTTAGTGTTGAAAAACCACTTTTCGCACTTGTGTTGGTGCAGGAAACCAATTTTGCACTTGTATTAGTGTGGAAAAAACACTTTTTGCACTTGTGATAGTGTTGAAAAACCACTTTTCGCACTTGTGGTAGTGTTGAAAAACCACTTTTCGCACTTGTGTTGGTGCAGGAAACCACTTTTGCACTTGTATTAGTGTGGAAAAAACGCTTTTTGCACTTGTATTAGTGTGGAAAAAACGCTTTTTGCACTTGTGATAGTGTTGAAAAACCACTTTTCGCACTTGTGTTAGTGTTGAAAAACCACTTTTTGCACTTGTGTTGGTGCAGGAAACCACTTTGGCACTTGTATTAGTGTGGAAAAACCACTTTCCGCACTTGTGTTAGTGTTGAAAAACCACTTTTCGCACTTGTGTTAGTGTTGAAAAACCACTTTTCGCACTTGTGTTAGTGTTGAAAAACCACTTTTCGCACTTGTGTTGGTGCAGGAAACCACTTTTGCACTTGTATTAGTGTGGAAAAAACACTTTTTGCACTTGTGATGGTGTTGAAAAACCACTTTTCGCACTTGTGTTAGTGTTGAAAAACCACTTTTCGCACTTGTGTTGGTGCAGGAAACCACTTTTGCACTTGTATTAGTGTGGAAAAAACACTTTTTGCACTTGTGATAGTGTTGAAAAACCACTTTTCGCACTTGTGTTAGTGTTGAAAAACCACTTTTCGCACTTGTGTTGGTGCAGGAAACCACTTTTGCACTTCTTTTAGTGTGGAAAAAACACTTTTTGCACTTGTGATAGTGTTGAAAAACCACTTTTCGCACTTGTGTTAGTGTTGAAAAACCACTTTTCGCACTTGTGTTGGTGCAGGAAACCACTTTTGCACTTGTATTAGTGTGGAAAAAACACTTTTTGCACTTGTGATAGTGTTGAAAAACCACTTTTCGCACTTGTGTTAGTGTTGAAAAACCACTTTTCGCACTTGTGTTGGTGCAGAAAACCACTTTTGCACTTGTATTAGTGTGGAAAAACCACTTTTCGCACTTGTGTTAGTGTTGAAAAACCACTTTTCGCACTTGTGTTAGTGTTGAAAAACCACTTTTCGCACTTGTGTTAGTGTTGAAAAACCACTTTTCGCACTTGTGTTGGTGCAGGAAACCACTTTTGCACTTGTATTCGTGTGGAAAAAACACTTTTCGCACTTGTGATAGTGTTGAAAAACCACTTTTCGCACTTGTGGTAGTGTTGAAAAACCACTTTTTGCACTTGTGTTGGTGCAGGAAACCACTTTTGCACTTGTATTAGTGTGGAAAAAACGCTTTTTGCACTTGTATTAGTGTGGAAAAAACGCTTTTTGCACTTGTGGTAGTGTTGAAAAACCACTTTTCGCACTTGTGTTGGTGCAGGAAAACCACTTTTGCACTTGTATTAGTGTGGAAAAAACGCTTTTTGCACTTGTATTAGTGTGGAAAACCCACTTTTCGCACTTGTGTTAGTGTTGAAAAACCACTTTTCGCACTTGTGTTCGTGTTGAAAAACCACTTTTCGCACTTGTGTTGGTGCAGGAAACCACTTTTGCACTTGTATTAGTGTGGAAAAAACACTTTTTGCACTTGTGATAGTGTTGAAAAACCACTTTTCGCACTTGTGTTGGTGTTGAAAAACCACTTTTCGCACTTGTGTTGGTGCAGGAAACCACTTTTGCACTTGTATTAGTGTGGAAAAACCACTTTTCGCACTTGTGTTAGTGTTGAAAAACGACTTTTTACACTTGTGTTAGTGTTGAAAAACCACTTTTCGCACTTGTGTTAGTGTTGAAAAAC
Organism: Myxine glutinosa; assembly: GCF_964187855.1. Lineage (NCBI taxonomy): Eukaryota > Metazoa > Chordata > Myxini > Myxiniformes > Myxinidae > Myxine > Myxine glutinosa. The sequence goes on along the minus strand of NW_027617954.1, from coordinate 24,331 downwards.
CACTTTTCGCACTTGTGTTGGTGCAGGAAACCACTTTTGCACTTGTATTAGTGTGGAAAAAACACTTTTTGCACTTGTGATAGTGTTGAAAAACCACTTTTCGCACTTGTGTTAGTGTTGAAAAACCACTTTTCGCACTTGTGTTGGTGAAGGAAACCACTTTTGCACTTGTATTAGTGTGGAAAAACCACTTTTTGCACTTGTGTTAGTGTTGAAAAACCACTTTTCGCACTTGTATTAGTGTTGAAAAACCACTTTTCGCACTTGTGTTGGTGCAGGAAACCACTTTTGCACTTGTATTAGTGTGGAAAAAACACTTTTTGCACTTGTGATAGTGTTGAAAAACCACTTTTCGCACTTGTGTTAGTGTTGAAAAACCACTTTTTGCACTTGTGTTGGTGCAGGAAACCACTTTTGCACTTGTATTAGTGTGGAAAAACCACTTTTCGCACTTGTGTTAGTGTTGAAAAACCACTTTTCGCACTTGTGTTAGTGTTGAAAAACCACTTTTCGCACTTGTGTTAGTGTAGGAAACCACTTTTGCACTTGTATTAGTGTGGAAAAACCACTTTTCGCACTTGTGTTAGTGTTGAAAAACCACTTTTCACACTTGTGTTAGTGTTGAAAAACCACTTTTCGCACTTGTGTTAGTGTTGAAAAACCACTTTTCGCACTTGTGTTGGTGCAGGAAACCACTTTTGCACTTCTATTAGTGTGGAAAAAACACTTTTTGCACTTGTGATAGTGTTGAAAAACCACTTTTCGCACTTATGTTAGTGTTGAAAAACCACTTTTCGCACTTGTGTTGGTGCAGGAAACCACTTTTGCACTTGTATTAGTGTGGAAAAACCACTTTTCGCACTTGTGTTAGTGTTGAAAAACCACTTTTCGCACTTGTATTAGTGTTGAAAAACCACTTTTCGCACTTGTGTTGGTGCAGGAAACCACTTTTGCACTTGTATTCGTGTGGAAATAACACTTTTTGCACTTGTGATAGTGTTGAAAAACCACTTTTCGCACTTGTGTTAGTGTTGAAAAACCACTTTTCGCACTTGTGTTAGTGTTGAAAAACCACTTTTCGCACTTGTGTTGGTGCAGGAAACCACGTTTGCACTTGTATTCGTGTGGAAAAAACACTTTTTGCATTTGTGATAGTGTTGAAAAACCACTTTTCGCACTTGTGGTAGTGTTGAAAAACCACTTTTCGCACTTGTGTTGGTGCAGGAAACCACTTTTGCACTTGTATTAGTGTGGAAAAAACGCTTTTTGCACTTGTATTAGTGTGGAAAAAACGCTTTTTGCACTTGTATTAGTGTGGAAAAAACGCTTTTTGCACTTGTGGTAGTGTTGAAAAACCACTTTTCGCACTTGTGTTGGTGCAGGAAAACCACTTTTGCACTTGTATTAGTGTGGAAAAAACGCTTTTTGCACTTGTATTAGTGTGGAAAACCCACTTTTCGCACTTGTGTTAGTGTTGAAAAACCACTTTTCGCACTTGTGTTCGTGTTGAAAAACCACTTTTCGCACTTGTGTTGGTGCAGGAAACCACTTTTGCACTTGTATTAGTGTGGAAAAAACACTTTTTGCACTTGTGATAGTGTTGAAAAACCACTTTTCGCACTTGTGTTGGTGTTGAAAAACCACTTTTCGCACTTGTGTTGGTGCAGGAAACCACTTTTGCACTTGTATTAGTGTGGAAAAACCACTTTTCGCACTTGTGTTAGTGTTGAAAAACGACTTTTTACACTTGTGTTAGTGTTGAAAAACCACTTTTCGCACTTGTGTTAGTGTTGAAAAACCACTTTTCGCACTTGTGTTGGTGCAGGAAACCACTTTTGCACTTGTATTAGTGTGGAAAAAACACTTTTTGCACTTGTGATAGTGTTGAAAAACCACTTTTCGCACTTGTGTTAGTGTTGAAAAACCACTTTTCGCACTTGTGTTGGTGAAGGAAACCACTTTTGCACTTGTATTAGTGTGGAAAAACCACTTTTCGCACTTGTGTTAGTGTTGAAAAACCACTTTTCGCACTTGTATTAGTGTTGAAAAACCACTTTTCGCACTTGTGTTGGTGCAGGAAACCACTTTTGCACTTGTATTAGTGTGGAAAAAACACTTTTTGCACTTGTGATAGTGTTGAAAAACCACTTTTCGCACTTGTGTTAGTGTTGAAAAACCACTTTTTGCACTTGTGTTGGTGCAGGAAACCACTTTTGCACTTGTATTAGTGTGGAAAAACCACTTTTCGCACTTGTGTTAGTGTTGAAAAACCACTTTTCGCACTTGTGTTAGTGTTGAAAAACCACTTTTCGCACTTGTGTTAGTGTTGAAAAACCACTTTTCGCACTTGTGTTGGTGCAGGAAACCACTTTTGCACTTGTATTAGTGTGGAAAAAACACTTTTTGCACTTGTGATAGTGTTGAAAAACCACTTTTCGCACTTGTGGTAGTGTTGAAAAACCACTTTTCGCACTTGTGTTGGTGCAGGAAACCACTTTTGCACTTGTATTAGTGTGGAAAAAACACTTTTTGCACTTGTGATAGTGTTGAAAAACCACTTTTCGCACTTGTGTTAGTGTTGAAAAACCACTTTTCGCACTTGTGTTGGTGTAGGAAACCACTTTTGCACTTGTATTAGTGTGGAAAAACCACTTTTCGCACTTGTGTTAGTGTTGAAAAACCACTTTTCACACTTGTGTTAGTGTTGAAAAACCACTTTTCGCACTTGTGTTAGTGTTGAAAAACCACTTTTCGCACTTGTGTTGGTGCAGGAAACCACTTTTGCACTTCTATTAGTGTGGAAAAAACACTTTTTGCACTTGTGATAGTGTTGAAAAACCACTTTTCGCACTTGTGTTAGTGTTGAAAAACCACTTTTCGCACTTGTGTTGGTGCAGGAAACCACTTTTGCACTTGTATTAGTGTGGAAAAACCACTTTTCGCACTTGTGTTAGTGTTGAAAAACCACTTTTCGCACTTGTATTAGTGTTGAAAAACCACTTTTCGCACTTGTGTTGGTGCAGGAAACCACTTTTGCACTTGTATTCGTGTGGAAATAACACTTTTTGCACTTGTGATAGTGTTGAAAAACCACTTTTCGCACTTGTGTTAGTGTTGAAAAACCACTTTTCGCACTTGTGTTAGTGTTGAAAAACCACTTTTCGCACTTGTGTTGGTGCAGGAAACCACGTTTGCACTTGTATTCGTGTAGAAAAAACACTTTTTGCATTTGTGATAGTGTTGAAAAACCACTTTTCGCACTTGTGGTAGTGTTGAAAAACCACTTTTCGCACTTGTGTTGGTGCAGGAAACCACTTTTGCACTTGTATTAGTGTGGAAAAAACGCTTTTTGCACTTGTATTAGTGTGGAAAAAACGCTTTTTGCACTTGTGGTAGTGTTGAAAAACCACTTTTCGCACTTGTGTTGGTGCAGGAAAACCACTTTTGCACTTGTATTAGTGTGGAAAAAACGCTTTTTGCACTTGTATTAGTGTGGAAAACCCACTTTTCGCACTTGTGTTAGTGTTGAAAAACCAGTTTTCGCACTTGTGTTAGTGTTGAAAAACCACTTTTCACACTTGTGTTGGTGCAGGAAACCACTTTTGCACTTGTATTAGTGTGGAAAAAACCCTTTTTGCACTTGTGATAGTGTTGAAAAACCACTTTTCGCACTTGTGTTGGTGTTGAAAAACCACTTTTCGCACTTGTGTTGGTGCAGGAAACCACTTTTGCACTTGTATTAGTGTGGAAAAACCACTTTTCGCACTTGTGTTAGTGTTGAAAAACCACTTTTTACACTTGTGTTAGTGTTGAAAAACCACTTTTCGCACTTGTGTTAGTGTTGAAAAACCACTTTTCGCACTTGTGTTGGTGCAGGAAACCACTTTTGCACTTGTATTAGTGTGGAAAAAACACTTTTTGCACTTGTGATAGTGTTGAAAAACCACTTTTCACACTTGTGTTAGTGTTGAAAAACCACTTTTTGCACTTGTGTAAGTGTTGAAAAACCACTTTTCGCACTTGTGTTGGTGCAGGAAACCACTTTTGCACTTGTATTAGTGTGGAAAAACCACTTTCCGCACTTGTGTTAGTGTTGAAAAACCACTTTTCACACTTGTGTTAGTGTTGAAAAACCACTTTTCGCACTTGTGTTAGTGTTGAAAAACCACTTTTCGCACTTGTGTTGGTGCAGGAAACCACTTTTGCACTTCTTTTAGTGTGGAAAAAACACTTTTTGCACTTGTGATAGTGTTGAAAAACCACTTTTCGCACTTGTGTTAGTGTTGAAAAACCACTTTTCGCACTTGTGTTGGTGCAGGAAACCACTTTTGCACTTGTATTAGTGTGGAAAAAACACTTTTTGCACTTGTGATAGTGTTGAAAAACCACTTTTCGCACTTGTGTTAGTGTTGAAAAACCACTTTTCGCACTTGTGTTGCTGCAGAAAACCACTTTTGCACTTGTATTAGTGTGGAAAAACCACTTTTCGCACTTGTGTTAGTGTTGAAAAACCACTTTTCGCACTTGTGTTAGTGTTGAAAAACCACTTTTCGCACTTGTGTTAGTGTTGAAAAACAACTTTTCGCACTTGTGTTGGTGCAGGAAACCACTTTTGCACTTGTATTCGTGTGGAAAAAACACTTTTCGCACTTGTGATAGTGTTGAAAAACCACTTTTCGCACTTGTGGTAGTGTTGAAAAACCACTTTTCGCACTTGTGTTGGTGCAGGAAACCACTTTTGCACTTGTATTAGTGTGGAAAAAACGCTTTTTGCACTTGTATTAGTGTGGAAAAAACGCTTTTTGCACTTGTGGTAGTGTTGAAAAACCACTTTTCGCACTTGTGTTGGTGCAGGAAAACCACTTTTGCACTTGTATTAGTGTGGAAAAAACGCTTTTTGCACTTGTATTAGTGTGGAAAACCCACTTTTCGCACTTGTGTTAGTGTTGAAAAACCACTTTTCGCACTTGTGTTCGTGTTGAAAAACCACTTTTCGCACTTGTGTTGGTGCAGGAAACCACTTTTGCACTTGTATTAGTGTGGAAAAAACACTTTTTGCACTTGTGATAGTGTTGAAAAACCACTTTTCGCACTTGTGTTGGTGTTGAAAAACCACTTTTCGCACTTGTGTTGGTGCAGGAAACCACTTTTGCACTTGTATTAGTGTGGAAAAACCACTTTTCGCACTTGTGTTAGTGTTGAAAAACGACTTTTTACACTTGTGTTAGTGTTGAAAAACCACTTTTCGCACTTGTGTTAGTGTTGATAAACCACTTTTCGCACTTGTGTTGGTGCAGGAAACCACTTTTGCACTTGTATTAGTGTGGAAAAAACACTTTTTGCACTTGTGATAGTGTTGAAAAACCACTTTTCGCACTTGTGTTAGTGTTGAAAAACCACTTTTCGCACTTGTGTTGGTGAAGGAAACCACTTTTGCACTTGTATTAGTGTGGAAAAACCACTTTTCGCACTTGTGTTAGTGTTGAAAAACCACTTTTCGCACTTGTATTAGTGTTGAAAAACCACTTTTCGCACTTGTGTTGGTGCAGGAAACCACTTTTGCACTTGTATTAGTGTGGAAAAAACACTTTTTGCACTTGTGATAGTGTTGAAAAACCACTTTTCGCACTTGTGTTAGTGTTGAAAAACCACTTTTTGCACTTGTGTTGGTGCAGGAAACCACTTTTGCACTTGTATTAGTGTGGAAAAACCACTTTTCGCACTTGTGTTAGTGTTGAAAAACCACTTTTCGCACTTGTGTTAGTGTTGAAAAACCACTTTTCGCACTTGTGTTAGTGTTGAAAAACCACTTTTCGCACTTGTGTTGGTGCAGGAAACCACTTTTGCACTTGTATTAGTGTGGAAAAAACACTTTTTGCACTTGTGATAGTGTTGAAAAACCACTTTTCGCACTTGTGGTAGTGTTGAAAAACCACTTTTCGCACTTGTGTTGGTGCAGGAAACCACTTTTGCACTTGTATTAGTGTGGAAAAAACACTTTTTGCACTTGTGATAGTGTTGAAAAACCACTTTTCGCACTTGTGTTAGTGTTGAAAAACCACTTTTCGCACTTGTGTTGGTGTAGGAAACCACTTTTGCACTTGTATTAGTGTGGAAAAACCACTTTTCGCACTTGTGTTAGTGTTGAAAAACCACTTTTCACACTTGTGTTAGTGTTGAAAAACCACTTTTCGCACTTGTGTTAGTGTTGAAAAACCACTTTTCGCACTTGTGTTGGTGCAGGAAACCACTTTTGCACTTCTATTAGTGTGGAAAAAACACTTTTTGCACTTGTGATAGTGTTGAAAAACCACTTTTCGCACTTGTGTTAGTGTTGAAAAACCACTTTTCGCACTTGTGTTGGTGCAGGAAACCACTTTTGCACTTGTATTAGTGTGGAAAAACCACTTTTCGCACTTGTGTTAGTGTTGAAAAACCACTTTTCGCACTTGTATTAGTGTTGAAAAACCACTTTTCGCACTTGTGTTGGTGCAGGAAACCACTTTTGCACTTGTATTCGTGTGGAAATAACACTTTTTGCACTTGTGATAGTGTTGAAAAACCACTTTTCGCACTTGTGTTAGTGTTGAAAAACCACTTTTCGCACTTGTGTTAGTGTTGAAAAACCACTTTTCGCACTTGTGTTGGTGCAGGAAACCACTTTTGCACTTGTATTCGTGTGGAAAAAACACTTTTTGCATTTGTGATAGTGTTGAAAAACCACTTTTCGCACTTGTGGTAGTGTTGAAAAACCACTTTTCGCACTTGTGTTGGTGCAGGAAACCACTTTTGCACTTGTATTAGTGTGGAAAAAACGCTTTTTGCACTTGTATTAGTGTGGAAAAAACGCTTTTTGCACTTGTGGTAGTGTTGAAAAACCACTTTTTGCACTTGTGTTGGTGCAGGAAAACCACTTTTGCACTTGTATTAGTGTGGAAAAAACGCTTTTTGCACTTGTATTAGTGTGGAAAACCCACTTTTCGCACTTGTGTTAGTGTTGAAAAACCACTTTTCGCACTTGTGTTAGTGTTGAAAAACCACTTTTCACACTTGTGTTGGTGCAGGAAACCACTTTTGCACTTGTATTAGTGTGGAAAAAACCCTTTTTGCACTTGTGATAGTGTTGAAAAACCACTTTTCGCACTTGTGTTGGTGTTGAAAAACCACTTTTCGCACTTGTGTTGGTGCAGGAAACCACTTTTGCACTTGTATTAGTGTGGAAAAACCACTTTTCGCACTTGTGTTAGTGTTGAAAAACCACTTTTTACACTTGTGTTAGTGTTGAAAAACCACTTTTCGCACTTGTGTTAGTGTTGAAAAACCACTTTTCGCACTTGTGTTGGTGCAGGAAACCACTTTTGCACTTGTATTAGTGTGGAAAAAACACTTTTTGCACTTGTGATAGTGTTGAAAAACCACTTTTCACACTTGTGTTAGTGTTGAAAAACCACTTTTTGCACTTGTGTAAGTGTTGAAAAACCACTTTTCGCACTTGTGTTGGTGCAGGAAACCACTTTTGCACTTGTATTAGTGTGGAAAAACCACTTTCCGCACTTGTGTTAGTGTTGAAAAACCACTTTTCGCACTTGTGTTAGTGTTGAAAAACCACTTTTCGCACTTGTGTTAGTGTTGAAAAACCACTTTTCGCACTTGTGTTGGTGCAGGAAACCACTTTTGCACTTGTATTAGTGTGGAAAAAACACTTTTTGCACTTGTGATAGTGTTGAAAAACCACTTTTCGCACTTGTGTTAGTGTTGAAAAACCACTTTTCGCACCTGTGTTGGTGCAGGAAACCACTTTTGCACTTGTATTAGTGTGGAAAAACCACTTTTCGCACTTGTGTTAGTGTTGAAAAACCACTTTTTACACTTGTGTTAGTGTTGAAAAACCACTTTTCGCCCTTGTGTTAGTGTTGAAAAACCACTTTTCGCACTTGTGTTGGTGCAGGAAACCACTTTTGCACTTGTATTAGTGTGGAAAAAACGCTTTTTGCACTTGTGATAGTGTTGAAAAACCACTTTTCGCACTTGTGTTAGTGTTGAAAAACCACTTTTTGCACTTGTGTTGGTGCAGGAAACCACTTTTGCACTTGTATTAGTGTGGAAAAACCACTTTCCGCACTTGTGTTAGTGTTGAAAAACCACTTTTCGCACTTGTGTTAGTGTTGAAAAACCACTTTTCGCACTTGTGTTAGTGTTGAAAAACCACTTTTCGCACTTGTGTTGGTGCAGGAAACCACTTTTGCACTTGTATTAGTGTGGAAAAAACACTTTTTGCACTTGTGATGGTGTTGAAAAACCACTTTTCGCACTTGTGTTAGTGTTGAAAAACCACTTTTCGCACTTGTGTTGGTGCAGGAAACCACTTTTGCACTTGTATTAGTGTGGAAAAACCACTTTCCGCACTTGTGTTAGTGTTGAAAAACCACTTTTCGCACTTGTGTTAGTGTTGAAAAACCACTTTTTGCACTTGTGTTAGTGTGGAAAAACCACTTTTCGCACTTGTGTTGGTGCAGGAAACCACTTTTGCACTTGTATTAGTGTGGAAAAAACACTTTTTGCACTTGTGATAGTGTTGAAAAACCACTTTTCGCACTTGTGTTAGTGTTGAAAAACCACTTTTCGCACTTGTGTTGGTGCAGGAAACCACTTTTGCACTTCTTTTAGTGTGGAAAAAACACTTTTTGCACTTGTGATAGTGTTGAAAAACCACTTTTCGCACTTGTGTTAGTGTTGAAAAACCACTTTTCGCACTTGTGTTGGTGCAGGAAACCACTTTTGCACTTGTATTAGTGTGGAAAAAACACTTTTTGCACTTGTGATAGTGTTGAAAAACCACTTTTCGCACTTGTGTTAGTGTTGAAAAACCACTTTTCGCACTTGTGTTGGTGCAGAAAACCACTTTTGCACTTGTATTAGTGTGGAAAAACCACTTTTCGCACTTGTGTTAGTGTTGAAAAACCACTTTTCGCACTTGTGTTAGTGTTGAAAAACCACTTTTCGCACTTGTGTTAGTGTTGAAAACCACTTTTCGCACTTGTGTTGGTGCAGGAAACCACTTTTGCACTTGTATTCGTGTGGAAAAAACACTTTTCGCACTTGTGATAGTGTTGAAAAACCACTTTTCGCACTTGTGGTAGTGTTGAAAAACCACTTTTCGCACTTGTGTTCGTGCAGGAAACCACTTTTGCACTTGTATTAGTGTGGAAAAAACGCTTTTTGCACTTGTATTAGTGTGGAAAAAACGCTTTTTGCACTTGTGGTAGTGTTGAAAAACCACTTTTCGCACTTGTGTTGGTGCAGGAAAACCACTTTTGCACTTGTATTAGTGTGGAAAAAAACGCTTTTTGCACTTGTATTAGTGTGGAAAACCCACTTTTCGCACTTGTGTTAGTGTTGAAAAACCACTTTTCGCACTTGTGTTCGTGTTGAAAAACCACTTTTCGCACTTGTGTTGGTGCAGGAAACCACTTTTGCACTTGTATTAGTGTGGAAAAAACACTTTTTGCACTTGTGATAGTGTTGAAAAACCACTTTTCGCACTTGTGTTGGTGTTGAAAAACCACTTTTCGCACTTGTGTTGGTGCAGGAAACCACTTTTGCACTTGTATTAGTGTGGAAAAACCACTTTTCGCACTTGTGTTAGTGTTGAAAAACGACTTTTTACACTTGTGTTAGTGTTGAAAAACCACTTTTCGCACTTGTGTTAGTGTTGAAAAACCACTTTTCGCACTTGTGTTGGTGCAGGAAACCACTTTTGCACTTGTATTAGTGTGGAAAAAACACTTTTTGCACTTGTGATAGTGTTGAAAAACCACTTTTCGCACTTGTGTTAGTGTTGAAAAACCACTTTTCGCACTTGTGTTGGTGAAGGAAACCACTTTTGCACTTGTATTAGTGTGGAAAAACCACTTTTCGCACTTGTGTTAGTGTTGAAAAACCACTTTTCGCACTTGTATTAGTGTTGAAAAACCACTTTTCGCACTTGTGTTGGTGCAGGAAACCACTTTTGCACTTGTATTAGTGTGGAAAAAACACTTTTTGCACTTGTGATAGTGTTGAAAAACCACTTTTCGCACTTGTGTTAGTGTTGAAAAACCACTTTTTGCACTTGTGTTGGTGCAGGAAACCACTTTTGCACTTGTATTAGTGTGGAAAAACCACTTTTCGCACTTGTGTTAGTGTTGAAAAACCACTTTTCGCACTTGTGTTAGTGTTGAAAAACCACTTTTCGCACTTGTGTTAGTGTTGAAAAACCACTTTTCGCACTTGTGTTGGTGCAGGAAACCACTTTTGCACTTGTATTAGTGTGGAAAAAACACTTTTTGCACTTGTGATAGTGTTGAAAAACCACTTTTCGCACTTGTGGTAGTGTTGAAAAACCACTTTTCGCACTTGTGTTGGTGCAGGAAACCACTTTTGCACTTGTATTAGTGTGGAAAAAACACTTTTTGCACTTGTGATAGTGTTGAAAAACCACTTTTCGCACTTGTGTTAGTGTTGAAAAACCACTTTTCGCACTTGTGTTGGTGTAGGAAACCACTTTTGCACTTGTATTAGTGTGGAAAAACCACTTTTCGCACTTGTGTTAGTGTTGAAAAACCACTTTTCACACTTGTGTTAGTGTTGAAAAACCACTTTTCGCACTTGTGTTAGTGTTGAAAAACCACTTTTCGCACTTGTGTTGGTGCAGGAAACCACTTTTGCACTTCTATTAGTGTGGAAAAAACACTTTTTGCACTTGTGATAGTGTTGAAAAACCACTTTTCGCACTTGTGTTAGTGTTGAAAAACCACTTTTCGCACTTGTGTTGGTGCAGGAAACCACTTTTGCACTTGTATTAGTGTGGAAAAACCACTTTTCGCACTTGTGTTAGTGTTGAAAAACCACTTTTCACACTTGTATTAGTGTTGAAAAACCACTTTTCGCACTTGTGTTGGTGCAGGAAACCACTTTTGCACTTGTATTCGTGTGGAAATAACACTTTTTGCACTTGTGATAGTGTTGAAAAACCACTTTTCGCACTTGTGTTAGTGTTGAAAAACCACTTTTCGCACTTGTGTTAGTGTTGAAAAACCACTTTTCGCACTTGTGTTGGTGCAGGAAACCACTTTTGCACTTGTATTAGTGTGGAAAAAACACTTTTTGCACTTGTGATAGTGTTGAAAAACCACTTTTCGCACTTGTGGTAGTGTTGAAAAACCACTTTTCGCACTTGTGTTGGTGCAGGAAACCACTTTTGCACTTGTATTAGTGTGGAAAAAACACTTTTTGCACTTGTGATAGTGTTGAAAAACCACTTTTCGCACTTGTGTTAGTGTTGAAAAACCACTTTTCGCACTTGTGTTGGTGTAGGAAACCACTTTTGCACTTGTATTAGTGTGGAAAAACCACTTTTCGCACTTGTGTTAGTGTTGAAAAACCACTTTTCACACTTGTGTTAGTGTTGAAAAACCACTTTTCGCACTTGTGTTAGTGTTGAAAAACCACTTTTCGCACTTGTGTTGGTGCAGGAAACCACTTTTGCACTTCTATTAGTGTGGAAAAAACACTTTTTGCACTTGTGATAGTGTTGAAAAACCACTTTTCGCACTTGTGTTAGTGTTGAAAAACCACTTTTCGCACTTGTGTTGGTGCAGGAAACCACTTTTGCACTTGTATTAGTGTGGAAAAACCACTTTTCGCACTTGTGTTAGTGTTGAAAAACCACTTTTCACACTTGTATTAGTGTTGAAAAACCACTTTTCGCACTTGTGTTGGTGCAGGAAACCACTTTTGCACTTGTATTCGTGTGGAAATAACACTTTTTGCACTTGTGATAGTGTTGAAAAACCACTTTTCGCACTTGTGTTAGTGTTGAAAAACCACTTTTCGCACTTGTGTTAGTGTTGAAAAACCACTTTTCGCACTTGTGTTGGTGCAGGAAACCACTTTTGCACTTGTATTCGTGTGGAAAAAACACTTTTTGCATTTGTGATAGTGTTGAAAAACCACTTTTCGCACTTGTGGTAGTGTTGAAAAACCACTTTTCGCACTTGTGTTGGTGCAGGAAACCACTTTTGCACTTGTATTAGTGTGGAAAAAACGCTTTTTGCACTTGTATTAGTGTGGAAAAAACGCTTTTTGCACTTGTGGTAGTGTTGAAAAACCACTTTTCGCACTTGTGTTGGTGCAGGAAAACCACTTTTGCACTTGTATTAGTGTGGAAAAAACGCTTTTTGCACTTGTATTAGTGTGGAAAACCCACTTTTCGCACTTGTGTTAGTGTTGAAAAACCACTTTTCGCACTTGTGTTAGTGTTGAAAAACCACTTTTCACACTTGTGTTGGTGCAGGAAACCACTTTTGCACTTGTATTAGTGTGGAAAAAACCCTTTTTGCACTTGTGATAGTGTTGAAAAACCACTTTTCGCACTTGTGTTGGTGTTGAAAAACCACTTTTCGCACTTGTGTTGGTGCAGGAAACCACTTTTGCACTTGTATTAGTGTGGAAAAACCACTTTTCGCACTTGTGTTAGTGTTGAAAAACCACTTTTTACACTTGTGTTAGTGTTGAAAAACCACTTTTCGCACTTGTGTTAGTGTTGAAAAACCACTTTTCGCACTTGTGTTGGTGCAGGAAACCACTTTTGCACTTGTATTAGTGTGGAAAAAACACTTTTTGCACTTGTGATAGTGTTGAAAAACCACTTTTCACACTTGTGTTAGTGTTGAAAAACCACTTTTTGCACTTGTGTAAGTGTTGAAAAACCACTTTTCGCACTTGTGTTGGTGCAGGAAACCACTTTTGCACTTGTATTAGTGTGGAAAAACCACTTTCCGCACTTGTGTTAGTGTTGAAAAACCACTTTTCGCACTTGTGTTAGTGTTGAAAAACCACTTTTCGCACTTGTGTTAGTGTTGAAAAACCACTTTTCGCACTTGTGTTGGTGCAGGAAACCACTTTTGCACTTGTATTAGTGTGGAAAAAACACTTTTTGCACTTGTGATAGTGTTGAAAAACCACTTTTCGCACTTGTGTTGGTGCAGGAAACCACTTTTGCACTTGTATTAGTGTGGAAAAAACACTTTTTGCACTTGTGATAGTGTTGAAAAACCACTTTTCGCACTTGTGTTAGTGTTGAAAAACCACTTTTCGCACTTGTGTTGGTGTAGGAAACCACTTTTGCACTTGTATTAGTGTGGAAAAACCACTTTTCGCACTTGTGTTAGTGTTGAAAAACCACTTTTCACACTTGTGTTAGTGTTGAAAAACCACTTTTCGCACTTGTGTTAGTGTTGAAAAACCACTTTTCGCACTTGTGTTGGTGCAGGAAACCACTTTTGCACTTCTATTAGTGTGGAAAAAACACTTTTTGCACTTGTGATAGTGTTGAAAAACCACTTTTCGCACTTGTGTTAGTGTTGAAAAACCACTTTTCGCACTTGTGTTGGTGCAGGAAACCACTTTTGCACTTGTATTAGTGTGGAAAAACCACTTTTCGCACTTGTGTTAGTGTTGAAAAACCACTTTTCACACTTGTATTAGTGTTGAAAAACCACTTTTCGCACTTGTGTTGGTGCAGGAAACCACTTTTGCATTTGTATTCGTGTGGAAATAACACTTTTTGCACTTGTGATAGTGTTGAAAAACCACTTTTCGCACTTGTGTTAGTGTTGAAAAACCACTTTTCGCACTTGTGTTAGTGTTGAAAAACCACTTTTCGCACTTGTGTTGGTGCAGGAAACCACTTTTGCACTTGTATTCTTGTGGAAAAAACACTTTTTGCATTTGTGATAGTGTTGAAAAACCACTTTTCGCACTTGTGGTAGTGTTGAAAAACCACTTTTCGCACTTGTGTTGGTGCAGGAAACCACTTTTGCACTTGTATTAGTGTGGAAAAAACGCTTTTTGCACTTGTATTAGTGTGGAAAAAACGCTTTTTGCACTTGTGGTAGTGTTGAAAAACCACTTTTCGCACTTGTGTTGGTGCAGGAAAACCACTTTTGCACTTGTATTAGTGTGGAAAAAACGCTTTTTGCACTTGTATTAGTGTGGAAAACCCACTTTTCGCACTTGTGTTAGTGTTGAAAAACCACTTTTCGCACTTGTGTTAGTGTTGAAAAACCACTTTTCGCACTTGTGTTGGTGCAGGAAACCACTTTTGCACTTGTATTAGTGTGGAAAAAACACTTTTTGCACTTGTGATAGTGTTGAAAAACCACTTTTCACACTTGTGTTAGTGTTGAAAAACCACTTTTTGCACTTGTGTAAGTGTTGAAAAACCACTTTTCGCACTTGTGTTGGTGCAGGAAACCACTTTTGCACTTGTATTAGTGTGGAAAAACCACTTTCCGCACTTGTGTTAGTGTTGAAAAACCACTTTTCGCACTTGTGTTAGTGTTGAAAAACCACTTTTCGCACTTGTGTTAGTGTTGAAAAACCACTTTTCGCACTTGTGTTGGTGCAGGAAACCACTTTTGCACTTGTATTAGTGTGGAAAAAACACTTTTTGCACTTGTGATAGTGTTGAAAAACCACTTTTCGCACTTGTGTTAGTGTTGAAAAACCACTTTTCGCACTTGTGTTGGTGCAGGAAACCACTTTTGCACTTGTATTAGTGTGGAAAAACCACTTTTCGCACTTGTGTTAGTGTTGAAAAACCACTTTTCACACTTGTGTTAGTGTTGAAAAACCACTTTTCGCACTTGTGTTAGTGTTGAAAAACCACTTTTCGCACTTGTGTTGGTGCAGGAAACCACTTTTGCACTTGTATTAGTGTGGAAAAAACGCTTTTTGCACTTGTGATAGTGTTGAAAAACCACTTTTCGCACTTGTGGTAGTGTTGAAAAACCACTTTTCGCACTTGTGTTGGTGCAGGAAACCACTTTTGCACTTGTATTAGTGTGGAAAAAACGCTTTTTGCACTTGTATTAGTGTGGAAAAAACGCTTTTTGCACTTGTGGTAGTGTTGAAAAACCACTTTTCGCACTTGTGTTGGTGCAGGAAACCACTTTTGCACTTGTATTAGTGTGGAAAAAACACTTTTTGCACTTGTGATAGTGTTGAAAAACCACTTTTCGCACTTGTGTTAGTGTTGAAAAACCACTTTTCGCACTTGTGTTGGTGAAGGAAACCACTTTTGCACTTGTATTAGTGTGGAAAAACCACTTTTCGCACTTGTGTTAGTGTTGAAAAACCACTTTTCGCACTTGTATTAGTGTTGAAAAACCACTTTTCGCACTTGTGTTGGTGCAGGAAACCACTTTTGCACTTGTATTAGTGTGGAAAAAACACTTTTTGCACTTGTGATAGTGTTGAAAAACCACTTTTCGCACTTGTGTTAGTGTTGAAAAACCACTTTTTGCACTTGTGTTGGTGCAGGAAACCACTTTTGCACTTGTATTAGTGTGGAAAAACCACTTTTCGCACTTGTGTTAGTGTTGAAAAACCACTTTTCGCACTTGTGTTAGTGTTGAAAAACCACTTTTCGCACTTGTGTTAGTGTTGAAAAACCACTTTTCGCACTTGTGTTGGTGCAGGAAACCACTTTTGCACTTGTATTAGTGTGGAAAAAACACTTTTTGCACTTGTGATAGTGTTGAAAAACCACTTTTCGCACTTGTGGTAGTGTTGAAAAACCACTTTTCGCACTTGTGTTGGTGCAGGAAACCACTTTTGCACTTGTATTAGTGTGGAAAAAACACTTTTTGCACTTGTGATAGTGTTGAAAAACCACTTTTCGCACTTGTGTTAGTGTTGAAAAACCACTTTTCGCACTTGTGTTGGTGTAGGAAACCACTTTTGCACTTGTATTAGTGTGGAAAAACCACTTTTCGCACTTGTGTTAGTGTTGAAAAACCACTTTTCACACTTGTGTTAGTGTTGAAAAACCACTTTTCGCACTTGTGGTAGTGTTGAAAAACCACTTTTCGCACTTGTGTTGGTGCAGGAAACCACTTTTGCACTTGTATTAGTGTGGAAAAAACACTTTTTGCACTTGTGATAGTGTTGAAAAACCACTTTTCGCACTTGTGTTAGTGTTGAAAAACCACTTTTCGCACTTGTGTTGGTGTAGGAAACCACTTTTGCACTTGTATTAGTGTGGAAAAACCACTTTTCGCACTTGTGTTAGTGTTGAAAAACCACTTTTCGCACTTGTGTTAGTGTTGAAAAACCACTTTTCGCACTTGTGTTAGTGTTGAAAAACCACTTTTCGCACTTGTGTTGGTGCAGGAAACCACTTTTGCACTTGTATTAGTGTGGAAAAAACACTTTTTGCACTTGTGATAGTGTTGAAAAACCACTTTTCGCACTTGTGTTAGTGTTGAAAAACCACTTTTCGCACTTGTGTTGGTGCAGGAAACCACTTTTGCACTTGTATTAGTGTGGAAAAACCACTTTTCGCACTTGTGTTAGTGTTGAAAAACCACTTTTCACACTTGTGTTAGTGTTGAAAAACCACTTTTCGCACTTGTGTTAGTGTTGAAAAACCACTTTTCGCACTTGTGTTGGTGCAGGAAACCACTTTTGCACTTGTATTAGTGTGGAAAAAACGCTTTTTGCACTTGTGATAGTGTTGAAAAACCACTTTTCGCACTTGTGGTAGTGTTGAAAAACCACTTTTCGCACTTGTGTTGGTGCAGGAAACCACTTTTGCACTTGTATTAGTGTGGAAAAAACGCTTTTTGCACTTGTATTAGTGTGGAAAAAACGCTTTTTGCACTTGTGGTAGTGTTGAAAAACCACTTTTCGCACTTGTGTTGGTGCAGGAAACCACTTTTGCACTTGTATTAGTGTGGAAAAAACACTTTTTGCACTTGTGATAGTGTTGAAAAACCACTTTTCGCACTTGTGGTAGTGTTGAAAAACCACTTTTCGCACTTGTGTTGGTGCAGGAAACCACTTTTGCACTTGTATTAGTGTGGAAAAAACACTTTTTGCACTTGTGATAGTGTTGAAAAACCACTTTTCGCACTTGTGTTAGTGTTGAAAAACCACTTTTCGCACTTGTGTTGGTGTAGGAAACCACTTTTGCACTTGTATTAGTGTGGAAAAACCACTTTTCGCACTTGTGTTAGTGTTGAAAAACCACTTTTCACACTTGTGTTAGTGTTGAAAAACCACTTTTCGCACTTGTGTTAGTGTTGAAAAACCACTTTTCGCACTTGTGTTGGTGCAGGAAACCACTTTTGCACTTCTATTAGTGTGGAAAAAACACTTTTTGCACTTGTGATAGTGTTGAAAAACCACTTTTCGCACTTGTGTTAGTGTTGAAAAACCACTTTTCGCACTTGTGTTGGTGCAGGAAACCACTTTTGCACTTGTATTAGTGTGGAAAAACCACTTTTCGCACTTGTGTTAGTGTTGAAAAACCACTTTTCACACTTGTATTAGTGTTGAAAAACCACTTTTCGCACTTGTGTTGGTGCAGGAAACCACTTTTGCACTTGTATTCGTGTGGAAATAACACTTTTTGCACTTGTGATAGTGTTGAAAAACCACTTTTCGCACTTGTGTTAGTGTTGAAAAACCACTTTTCGCACTTGTGTTAGTGTTGAAAAACCACTTTTCGCACTTGTGTTGGTGCAGGAAACCACTTTTGCACTTGTATTAGTGTGGAAAAAACACTTTTTGCACTTGTGATAGTGTTGAAAAACCACTTTTCGCACTTGTGGTAGTGTTGAAAAACCACTTTTCGCACTTGTGTTGGTGCAGGAAACCACTTTTGCACTTGTATTAGTGTGGAAAAAACACTTTTTGCACTTGTGATAGTGTTGAAAAACCACTTTTCGCACTTGTGTTAGTGTTGAAAAACCACTTTTCGCACTTGTGTTGGTGTAGGAAACCACTTTTGCACTTGTATTAGTGTGGAAAAACCACTTTTCGCACTTGTGTTAGTGTTGAAAAACCACTTTTCACACTTGTGTTAGTGTTGAAAAACCACTTTTCGCACTTGTGTTAGTGTTGAAAAACCACTTTTCGCACTTGTGTTGGTGCAGGAAACCACTTTTGCACTTCTATTAGTGTGGAAAAAACACTTTTTGCACTTGTGATAGTGTTGAAAAACCACTTTTCGCACTTGTGTTAGTGTTGAAAAACCACTTTTCGCACTTGTGTTGGTGCAGGAAACCACTTTTGCACTTGTATTAGTGTGGAAAAACCACTTTTCGCACTTGTGTTAGTGTTGAAAAACCACTTTTCACACTTGTATTAGTGTTGAAAAACCACTTTTCGCACTTGTGTTGGTGCAGGAAACCACTTTTGCACTTGTATTCGTGTGGAAATAACACTTTTTGCACTTGTGATAGTGTTGAAAAACCACTTTTCGCACTTGTGTTAGTGTTGAAAAACCACTTTTCGCACTTGTGTTAGTGTTGAAAAACCACTTTTCGCACTTGTGTTGGTGCAGGAAACCACTTTTGCACTTGTATTCGTGTGGAAAAAACACTTTTTGCATTTGTGATAGTGTTGAAAAACCACTTTTCGCACTTGTGGTAGTGTTGAAAAACCACTTTTCGCACTTGTGTTGGTGCAGGAAACCACTTTTGCACTTGTATTAGTGTGGAAAAAACGCTTTTTGCACTTGTATTAGTGTGGAAAAAACGCTTTTTGCACTTGTGGTAGTGTTGAAAAACCACTTTTCGCACTTGTGTTGGTGCAGGAAAACCACTTTTGCACTTGTATTAGTGTGGAAAAAACGCTTTTTGCACTTGTATTAGTGTGGAAAACCCACTTTTCGCACTTGTGTTAGTGTTGAAAAACCACTTTTCGCACTTGTGTTAGTGTTGAAAAACCACTTTTCACACTTGTGTTGGTGCAGGAAACCACTTTTGCACTTGTATTAGTGTGGAAAAAACCCTTTTTGCACTTGTGATAGTGTTGAAAAACCACTTTTCGCACTTGTGTTGGTGTTGAAAAACCACTTTTCGCACTTGTGTTGGTGCAGGAAACCACTTTTGCACTTGTATTAGTGTGGAAAAACCACTTTTCGCACTTGTGTTAGTGTTGAAAAACCACTTTTTACACTTGTGTTAGTGTTGAAAAACCACTTTTCGCACTTGTGTTAGTGTTGAAAAACCACTTTTCGCACTTGTGTTGGTGCAGGAAACCACTTTTGCACTTGTATTAGTGTGGAAAAAACACTTTTTGCACTTGTGATAGTGTTGAAAAACCACTTTTCACACTTGTGTTAGTGTTGAAAAACCACTTTTTGCACTTGTGTAAGTGTTGAAAAACCACTTTTCGCACTTGTGTTGGTGCAGGAAACCACTTTTGCACTTGTATTAGTGTGGAAAAACCACTTTCCGCACTTGTGTTAGTGTTGAAAAACCACTTTTCGCACTTGTGTTAGTGTTGAAAAACCACTTTTCGCACTTGTGTTAGTGTTGAAAAACCACTTTTCGCACTTGTGTTGGTGCAGGAAACCACTTTTGCACTTGTATTAGTGTGGAAAAAACACTTTTTGCACTTGTGATAGTGTTGAAAAACCACTTTTCGCACTTGTGTTAGTGTTGAAAAACCACTTTTCGCACTTGTGTTGGTGCAGGAAACCACTTTTGCACTTGTATTAGTGTGGAAAAACCACTTTTCGCACTTGTGTTAGTGTTGAAAAACCACTTTTCACACTTGTGTTAGTGTTGAAAAACCACTTTTCGCACTTGTGTTAGTGTTGAAAAACCACTTTTCGCACTTGTGTTGGTGCAGGAAACCACTTTTGCACTTGTATTAGTGTGGAAAAAACGCTTTTTGCACTTGTGATAGTGTTGAAAAACCACTTTTCGCACTTGTGGTAGTGTTGAAAAACCACTTTTCGCACTTGTGTTGGTGCAGGAAACCACTTTTGCACTTGTATTAGTGTGGAAAAAACGCTTTTTGCACTTGTATTAGTGTGGAAAAAACGCTTTTTGCACTTGTGGTAGTGTTGAAAAACCACTTTTCGCACTTGTGTTGGTGCAGGAAACCACTTTTGCACTTGTATTAGTGTGGAAAAAACACTTTTTGCACTTGTGATAGTGTTGAAAAACCACTTTTCGCACTTGTGTTAGTGTTGAAAAACCACTTTTCGCACTTGTGTTGGTGAAGGAAACCACTTTTGCACTTGTATTAGTGTGGAAAAACCACTTTTCGCACTTGTGTTAGTGTTGAAAAACCACTTTTCGCACTTGTATTAGTGTTGAAAAACCACTTTTCGCACTTGTGTTGGTGCAGGAAACCACTTTTGCACTTGTATTAGTGTGGAAAAAACACTTTTTGCACTTGTGATAGTGTTGAAAAACCACTTTTCGCACTTGTGTTAGTGTTGAAAAACCACTTTTTGCACTTGTGTTGGTGCAGGAAACCACTTTTGCACTTGTATTAGTGTGGAAAAACCACTTTTCGCACTTGTGTTAGTGTTGAAAAACCACTTTTCGCACTTGTGTTAGTGTTGAAAAACCACTTTTCGCACTTGTGTTAGTGTTGAAAAACCACTTTTCGCACTTGTGTTGGTGCAGGAAACCACTTTTGCACTTGTATTAGTGTGGAAAAAACACTTTTTGCACTTGTGATAGTGTTGAAAAACCACTTTTCGCACTTGTGGTAGTGTTGAAAAACCACTTTTCGCACTTGTGTTGGTGCAGGAAACCACTTTTGCACTTGTATTAGTGTGGAAAAAACACTTTTTGCACTTGTGATAGTGTTGAAAAACCACTTTTCGCACTTGTGTTAGTGTTGAAAAACCACTTTTCGCACTTGTGTTGGTGTAGGAAACCACTTTTGCACTTGTATTAGTGTGGAAAAACCACTTTTCGCACTTGTGTTAGTGTTGAAAAACCACTTTTCACACTTGTGTTAGTGTTGAAAAACCACTTTTCGCACTTGTGTTAGTGTTGAAAAACCACTTTTCGCACTTGTGTTGGTGCAGGAAACCACTTTTGCACTTCTATTAGTGTGGAAAAAACACTTTTTGCACTTGTGATAGTGTTGAAAAACCACTTTTCGCACTTGTGTTAGTGTTGAAAAACCACTTTTCGCACTTGTGTTGGTGCAGGAAACCACTTTTGCACTTGTATTAGTGTGGAAAAACCACTTTTCGCACTTGTGTTAGTGTTGAAAAACCACTTTTCACACTTGTATTAGTGTTGAAAAACCACTTTTCGCACTTGTGTTGGTGCAGGAAACCACTTTTGCACTTGTATTCGTGTGGAAATAACACTTTTTGCACTTGTGATAGTGTTGAAAAACCACTTTTCGCACTTGTGTTAGTGTTGAAAAACCACTTTTCGCACTTGTGTTAGTGTTGAAAAACCACTTTTCGCACTTGTGTTGGTGCAGGAAACCACTTTTGCACTTGTATTCGTGTGGAAAAAACACTTTTTGCATTTGTGATAGTGTTGAAAAACCACTTTTCGCACTTGTGGTAGTGTTGAAAAACCACTTTTCGCACTTGTGTTGGTGCAGGAAACCACTTTTGCACTTGTATTAGTGTGGAAAAAACGCTTTTTGCACTTGTATTAGTGTGGAAAAAACGCTTTTTGCACTTGTGGTAGTGTTGAAAAACCACTTTTCGCACTTGTGTTGGTGCAGGAAAACCACTTTTGCACTTGTATTAGTGTGGAAAAAACGCTTTTTGCACTTGTATTAGTGTGGAAAACCCACTTTTCGCACTTGTGTTAGTGTTGAAAAACCACTTTTCGCACTTGTGTTAGTGTTGAAAAACCACTTTTCACACTTGTGTTGGTGCAGGAAACCACTTTTGCACTTGTATTAGTGTGGAAAAAACCCTTTTTGCACTTGTGATAGTGTTGAAAAACCACTTTTCGCACTTGTGTTGGTGTTGAAAAACCACTTTTCGCACTTGTGTTGGTGCAGGAAACCACTTTTGCACTTGTATTAGTGTGGAAAAACCACTTTTCGCACTTGTGTTAGTGTTGAAAAACCACTTTTTACACTTGTGTTAGTGTTGAAAAACCACTTTTCGCACTTGTGTTAGTGTTGAAAAACCACTTTTCGCACTTGTGTTGGTGCAGGAAACCACTTTTGCACTTGTATTAGTGTGGAAAAAACACTTTTTGCACTTGTGATAGTGTTGAAAAACCACTTTTCACACTTGTGTTAGTGTTGAAAAACCACTTTTTGCACTTGTGTAAGTGTTGAAAAACCACTTTTCGCACTTGTGTTGGTGCAGGAAACCACTTTTGCACTTGTATTAGTGTGGAAAAACCACTTTCCGCACTTGTGTTAGTGTTGAAAAACCACTTTTCGCACTTGTGTTAGTGTTGAAAAACCACTTTTCGCACTTGTGTTAGTGTTGAAAAACCACTTTTCGCACTTGTGTTGGTGCAGGAAACCACTTTTGCACTTGTATTAGTGTGGAAAAAACACTTTTTGCACTTGTGATAGTGTTGAAAAACCACTTTTCGCACTTGTGTTAGTGTTGAAAAACCACTTTTCGCACTTGTGTTGGTGCAGGAAACCACTTTTGCACTTGTATTAGTGTGGAAAAACCACTTTTCGCACTTGTGTTAGTGTTGAAAAACCACTTTTCACACTTGTGTTAGTGTTGAAAAACCACTTTTCGCACTTGTGTTAGTGTTGAAAAACCACTTTTCGCACTTGTGTTGGTGCAGGAAACCACTTTTGCACTTGTATTAGTGTGGAAAAAACGCTTTTTGCACTTGTGATAGTGTTGAAAAACCACTTTTCGCACTTGTGTTAGTGTTGAAAAACCACTTTTCGCACTTGTGTTGGTGCAGGAAACCACTTTTGCACTTGTATTAGTGTGGAAAAACCACTTTTCGCACTTGTGTTAGTGTTGAAAAACCACTTTTCACACTTGTATTAGTGTTGAAAAACCACTTTTCGCACTTGTGTTGGTGCAGGAAACCACTTTTGCACTTGTATTCGTGTGGAAATAACACTTTTTGCACTTGTGATAGTGTTGAAAAACCACTTTTCGCACTTGTGTTAGTGTTGAAAAACCACTTTTCGCACTTGTGTTAGTGTTGAAAAACCACTTTTCGCACTTGTGTTGGTGCAGGAAACCACTTTTGCACTTGTATTCGTGTGGAAAAAACACTTTTTGCATTTGTGATAGTGTTGAAAAACCACTTTTCGCACTTGTGGTAGTGTTGAAAAACCACTTTTCGCACTTGTGTTGGTGCAGGAAACCACTTTTGCACTTGTATTAGTGTGGAAAAAACGCTTTTTGCACTTGTATTAGTGTGGAAAAAACGCTTTTTGCACTTGTGGTAGTGTTGAAAAACCACTTTTCGCACTTGTGTTGGTGCAGGAAAACCACTTTTGCACTTGTATTAGTGTGGAAAAAACGCTTTTTGCACTTGTATTAGTGTGGAAAACCCACTTTTCGCACTTGTGTTAGTGTTGAAAAACCACTTTTCGCACTTGTGTTAGTGTTGAAAAACCACTTTTCACACTTGTGTTGGTGCAGGAAACCACTTTTGCACTTGTATTAGTGTGGAAAAAACCCTTTTTGCACTTGTGATAGTGTTGAAAAACCACTTTTCGCACTTGTGTTGGTGTTGAAAAACCACTTTTCGCACTTGTGTTGGTGCAGGAAACCACTTTTGCACTTGTATTAGTGTGGAAAAACCACTTTTCGCACTTGTGTTAGTGTTGAAAAACCACTTTTTACACTTGTGTTAGTGTTGAAAAACCACTTTTCGCACTTGTGTTAGTGTTGAAAAACCACTTTTCGCACTTGTGTTGGTGCAGGAAACCACTTTTGCACTTGTATTAGTGTGGAAAAAACACTTTTTGCACTTGTGATAGTGTTGAAAAACCACTTTTCACACTTGTGTTAGTGTTGAAAAACCACTTTTTGCACTTGTGTAAGTGTTGAAAAACCACTTTTCGCACTTGTGTTGGTGCAGGAAACCACTTTTGCACTTGTATTAGTGTGGAAAAACCACTTTCCGCACTTGTGTTAGTGTTGAAAAACCACTTTTCGCACTTGTGTTAGTGTTGAAAAACCACTTTTCGCACTTGTGTTAGTGTTGAAAAACCACTTTTCGCACTTGTGTTGGTGCAGGAAACCACTTTTGCACTTGTATTAGTGTGGAAAAAACACTTTTTGCACTTGTGATAGTGTTGAAAAACCACTTTTCGCACTTGTGTTAGTGTTGAAAAACCACTTTTCGCACTTGTGTTGGTGCAGGAAACCACTTTTGCACTTGTATTAGTGTGGAAAAACCACTTTTCGCACTTGTGTTAGTGTTGAAAAACCACTTTTCACACTTGTGTTAGTGTTGAAAAACCACTTTTCGCACTTGTGTTAGTGTTGAAAAACCACTTTTCGCACTTGTGTTGGTGCAGGAAACCACTTTTGCACTTGTATTAGTGTGGAAAAAAC